>NC_057796.1:371905679-371991988 GCF_018294505.1 Triticum aestivum | reverse complement strand
CCGCCCCCTCTTTCTTCCTCTCCGACCCCTCAGCCCTAGCTCTCTGTCTCTCTGACCCCCTCCCGCTCTCTGCAGATCAGCGACCCCGGCGACCCCGACGCCGGCCACCGACCCCGACCCCTTCAACGCCTCCCTCCGTGAAGCAGCCGGCGACGCCCAGCAATGCCAGCGAGCACTAGACAGGTGCCTTTCCCTGTCTAGTGTATTCTGTTAGCTTAATTTAATTGTTGTTAGTGTTAGTTAGCTTAATTTGCTGTTAGTGCTAGTTAGTTAATTGCTGTTAGTGTTAGTTAGTGTTAGTGTTAGCCCAGTGATAGTTAGTTAGTGTTAGTTAGCTTAATTTGCTGTTAGTGTTTGTTTTTAAATGAAAATGAAAATTATAGTTTTTGAAAATTAGCTTATGTTGCTGTCCATTTTGAAAATGAGGATTTTTAATGGAAGTGTTTGAAATTTGGTCACTCTCTCTCTGCAGACCGAAGCTAGGCGCAGATCGACGAGGAGGAGAAGGACACCCTCAACGCCCCGTCCCCCTCTGCCCCGGCGACCCCAACCCAAAGGTGCGCCACCCCTTGTTCCCTCCCTCTTCATATGTCAGCACATAATGATGCAAGGGGGAGTGTTGATAGTGTGGCTGTTAAAGTGTTCATAATGATGCAATGGGGAGTGGAGCTGTTAGATTGGTAAATGAGCTGTTAGATTGATATAGTTGATCTTTTTTGCATCAGTTGGGCAGCAATGTTCATGATTGTGTATATGTCAGCAGCAACAAAGTGACCTATGTTTTGCCGGAAATGTTGATTCATTTCAATTCCGGCAAATTTCCGGCGCTCTATATGTGCACTTTCTAGCAAAGGTCATGCCGGAATTTTCCGTGAATTTCGGCATGACTTGTGCTAGAAAGTTGGACATATCGAGTGCTCGAGATTTGTTGCTCCGGGAATGAAACGACATTTCTGGCAAAACAAAGGTCACTTTTTTGTCATTATTCACTTTATTATATAAAGCTCGATAATTATACGACTACGACATTGAACCCTAGGAAACATGACCGACACCGATGAGGCCGGAGGTTCTCAGTCCCAATTAGGTCGAGCACATGCCTACCTCGACTTTCTGGCGGATCAAGAGAGACAGCAAGCTGGGTGTCACGACCCCCTTGTCATGACGGAGGACGACGGTGGTGGCGCCGGCGCCGACATTGATGCCACCAACGACACCGGCATTGAGACTGGCGCTAATGATGTTGCTAACTACAACACGAAAGGTGGTGGGACCTCCCAAGCCAGTGAGGGAAAGAAGGAAAACACGACGCCCAAATGAGCTCGGCACCGGCAGACTGGTGGTCACGGCGGTGGACCCTGGCGAGTTCAAGCCAATAAAGCCGCGAGAAGTGGCAGCGTGTTACGGCAACCAACTAGCATGCATCCTACGGGATACCGCTAACATCAACACCACAAAAATACGGAAGAATGAACATTTGAAGAAGCTGCTCCTAACTAGGTTGCACGCAAGATTCCTGTTCCCCGATCGGAATGACGATGTCGACCCATGGGATGATGATGCCATGAAAACAATCAACAACAAAACCGTAGGGAAGTTCAGCAACGCATTGAGCGCTTGGAAAACTAGGGTGAAAAAGGCGATTCAAGTAGACCATGAAACCTACGCCGAGATTGTTGCAGACAATCCGAAAATTACGATAGAGGACTTTGAAAAGTTCAAGGAGACTTGCAATGAAGAAGCTGCCAAGGCCAGGTCGGAGAGAGGCAAGCAGCTGCAGGCAAAGAACATGGGGAACCACCACCTTGGAAGTCGTGGTTACATGGGAAAGAGGCCCGTGTGGGTTAAGGAGGACGCAGAACGTGAACATCAGGGGATCCCAGACTCATTGGCTGAGTTCACCGACTAGCAGGAGCACGACTTCATTAGGGCCCGATTCTCGTGGGACCCCAAGAAAAATATTTTTTTCACCGACGGGCCGACTAGGAAATTCATGAGAGTACTGGTAATTATCCTTTTACCACCTTACATATTAGGTTCTGATCAACAAATTCTACTACATTCTAGTCGCATTCGTAAATGAATCACGCTCCATTTTGCAGAGAGAGCAACACAAGCTTGCGGCCGAGAGCGACCCGTCGACTCAGTCGTCGGCGAAGTACAAGTGGGATACTCCTTTCAACCGTGCCATGAACATAATGATGGGACACCCGCCCGGCCAGCGGCCGCAATATGCACGCGTGCACAACGCTGGGGATGGTGCCACGTGGAAGTACTATTATAGCGAGGACCCCGAGGCCAAAAGACAGAGAAAGAAGTTCGGTCAAGTGACTATCGACGAGAAGGTGGCACGGGCGATGGAGAAAGCAAAAGCTGAGACCAAAGCTGAGATAATGGCTGCCTGTAGACATGATATGGCAGCTGCCTTCACAAGCTTGATTCCAACTGTGGTCACATGGGTGCAACAAAACCCAAACGCGCCACCAAGTGATTTTCCCATGCCCAGCTTCTCCGGGAGCAACTCAATGAACACCGGACCCATACCAGTACCTAGTATGGCAACCGCACCCGCACCCGCACCTCCTCCAGCACCTGCTCCTGCACCCAGCTATCACAGCAGCCCTAGCTCCGTCTCTGGCTTGAACGCCGGGCCGTCGACATTGGCTGAGCTCGAAGCCCTCACGGTAAATACGCGTCACACCTTCATCAACTCAACTAATTAATTGATCTTCAGTTGCCGCTCTTTTTGGATCTCTGACACTGCACATATATGTCTTTGTAGGCCGACTCCACTCCGCGCACCCTCCTTTACCACATGAAGGGTGGGTTGGTGGATGTGGGGAAGGGTACTATAGTGAAGCCCAAGGATCGATTGTTCCACCGCCGGCAGATGCCTGATAACGCCTTAAGGGTGTCTGTGGCGAGTGTGAGAGCGGGCTATGAGGGTTTCCCTCATCCAATACAAACCATGGAGAGGATGATGAGACCCCCACGCAGCTTGGCCAATGCAAAAATTGGCCGATCCTGTGGCTGAAAAATCTTCTTCGTGTCGAGGTGGCCGGGAGCACACCAACGGGACCTCAGGAAGGTATGACCACAACCCCTCCTACACAAGTACAACCATCGTCTGTGCTGATTGCTGAGATCGAGAGACACGAGGAAGGAGGGCCAACCGTTCCGGCACATGATGCCATTTGCCCCATGGAAGAGGATATGGATGATGACATGGAGGAGGCCGAGGACCCTCTCCAGTATATCAATACCGGCTATGAAATGGAAGTACCACTGAGTCAACCATATGAATATGAGATGCATGTACCAGAGCCGGAACGTCCTCGGGAGTGAAAGAAGTCTTTGTTCATGCAATCCTCGCAGGACACGCCTCCAGATGCCGGTTCCACACAAGCTCAACACCTTAGCCAGAGTCGTCCAATGCTGAGCCCGGGAACACTAGGGGTGGTGCTCAGGGAGGGTCTGACAGACCCACCAGCACCTCAGCCCACTAAGAAGAAGCAGAGGAAGACACCGGCGACGAGAAAATCCAATAAAGCTGGCAATGTTGGTTCTAGCAGCCAGCTGCCTTCAACCAAGGTTGACAGTGTACGGATGAAACATGCGCCATTAATCCATGTCACGGGAGAGCCAATGGTACCGGCGAATGCACTAGCTACCGTAACAGGGGATCTCAGGAGACTCCATGACCATGTGCTTTCGATAGAGAGAAGCCTCCTCGCCTCAGAAGATCCAGGATACCCACTTTATACGGTTCATGTGCCGAGCAATTGCAAGATGTATGTCCACACATGCCCCGCGGACCTCTTCTTCCTGAGGTTTGATTACATCTTCCATATGTTTCAAATGAGGACACTCGATTTTACGTTCGTCCGCCTGTATGCGCTGCACATAAACTACATCGTCAGGAGAGAGCAAGTCACCGGTCTTGCGGTCGCGGACCCATACTACATGCATGAGGGCTTCTTGTCAATCAATGATGCCAACCGTAAATATGCGAGTCAGTACATCGAAGAATTCTTGGTCAGCAATAAGGACAAAGAAACTATTCTCCTACCTTATCATCCCGGGTAAGTCATTCGCGGATAGCACTATAACACATACATCCTTTCGTGCATTTCAATAATTACTTTGCACACATGGAGGCTAACTTGATCGTGTATTTTGCGCAGTGGGGGGTGTCGTGTCGTTCTCGTCGTTCTTTACCCTCGTTACTCCCGCGCTCTATATTTGGACCCGTCGAAGAACATACAAAAGAAAGATTACACACATATAAAGTATGTTCTGGACAGAGCTATGCTGGGCTTCAGCATGCAGGGTGGCTACATCCAAAGCAAAAAAACAAATAAGGCCGGTGTCTGTTTCAGCCACAAGACTGACTTCTGTTGCATTCAGCAACCGGCAAGAAGTGAGAACGATGGATTCTACGTCATCCATCTAATGATGGAGTACAGAAGGGATGTGCAATCACTTTGCATGAAATCTTCATCCGATACCCATATCCAGAGATGGGCCAAAGCCTTTGGAGCCGTGCCGGATAATCGACTTCGAAATGATTTCTACCGGATCCAGCAGGAAATTGCATCCATCATCATGAAAGATGTCCTCGAAGAGAATGGGATGTTCTACGGTGGCCAAATATCGCGAGCCGATGTCCGAACGCGCATTGCCCTACAACGTCAGGACATGACGCCTTTCACTAAGCTTGGGTCCGTCCTCCCGGATATGGACAGATGGGAAGAGTGCACTGCTTAAAAACAATGTGTCTATTTAGTTACTTGTTACTTTCTCTGTACGATGAAACTTTAAATGTCTCGGTACGACGAAACTATTAGATGTATGGTGCCGCGCTCTGGTTAATTACTTTCGGTACGATGTGTTCGTTAACTATGTTTACTATATATGTTGCTTCTATTTCACAACTGTTTCGTTCAATTCGCTTCATGAGATATATATATATATATATATATATATATATATATATATATATGCATCTCTGACAGGTATATAGATCAACGATGGCGAGGAAGTGGTATGCCGTGTATGTAGGGCATGTTCCTGGTGTGTATGATGAGTGGCCAGAGTGTCAGGCCCAGGTCTCTGGCTTCTCGGGCGGAAGCCAGAAAGGGTTTGATAGCAGAGCGGAAGCCGAAGCTAGTTACTTGAGATTCATGGCACAACAGGGGATTCAGAACCAGCGCCTCTTCAAAAACTACTACATAATATCGCTTTTTATCATCGTGATCGCTCTTATCTCGTATGTCATAGTTTAGGTAGATGATGAAACATGTGTCTACGGTGACAATGTAAGAGACATGTGATCATAACTTGTATCGCTATTTCGAGATGATGATGAGATGGACATCATTTGTGTTTGATAATGATGATATGATGAGACTATGTTGTGCCACTTCGATGATGATGATGAGACATTCATTTTTCATATAGTTTCAGTGTATGTGTATGTTGTAATTGTATAAAACCTGTAAAAATACGAATATGGCAAAATAAAAAGAAAAGAAAATATTAGCAGTAGCGTGGGGTTTTGGAGTAGTAGCAGCAGTGCTTTACCAGTAGCGTTGGTCGTATAGCCACGCTACTACTATTAGCAGTAGCGCTGGACAGAGGCGCGCTACTACTAGACATAGGTAGTAGTAGCGCTGGTTGAAACACACGCTACTGCTAAAAAATAGCTGTAGCGCGGTAGCAGTAGCGCGCCTGCCCGCGCTACTAATTGTCACGACCGGTTTTTCAATAAAATATTTATTGAGAGACCAATCCCTTTTACGGACCAGTAAAGAAGAATTCCTTCTCACTGGTAGACAATATCTTGGTCACAGAAGAAAAATACCAGGAGTACTGAATATAATACAAGGTTGAGCGGAGACTGCTCAACAATTTATTACATGTACGCAGATAAAACACAATGGCGGATAGGGTGGCATAACTACTAACTCATGATAACAACGGTGGTGAAAATATCACCGCGAAGCGGGTGATATGACTCCTGAAAACTATAGCTCTTCGAGCGTCGGGGTGAAGCTCGAGGAGATTTATTGCGGGTGGCGGAAGCATATATAATACAAGTGACCAATATCCAGGATCGCACGGGGCTGACTGGGACTCCTCTAGGCGTCAGATTCACTATCAAACTCTTCATCCATGAGATCGCCTTCGTCAACATCTGGCCAAATCAACAAGCCAGGTGAGTACTATGAAAGTACTCGCAAGACAGTTTGGACATAAGATATAACAAATGTAGACATGATGCATATGAACAGGTTAGCAAGTGCACTCAGACATAGAGATAATACTGCATGGGAAATAAAAGAGAAGTCGGGCGGTAGTCCTCCCGAAATCCCAAAATAATATACTGGGTGCCAAACGAGGGTCTGAATGACTCCTCGAGAGGAAAATGCAAGAATAACAATGCCGCAGTCGGGCGTCAAGGCGACACCACATAAAGGACTTATAATAGAAAATAAAAGGCAGTGCGTGCCACAGTCGGACGTCTGAGCGACATCACATAAAGGGCTTATATTTAAAGTAAAAGACAAACATGATACAGTCGGACGTCTGAGCGACATCACATAAAGGGCTTATATTGAAAATAAAAGACAAACATGCCACAGTCGGACGTCTGAGCGACATCACATAAAGGGCTTATATTGAAAGTAAAAGACAAACATGCCACAGTCAGACGTCTGAGCGACATCACATAAAGGGCTTATATTCAAAACTTAGTAGCTCATGAATTTTAAATCATATCAAGAGAATAATCAGGCATGAGATAAACAACAGGGTTAGTCCATCCACAGGAATAACGTTCAGCCAAGTTTACTACTCACGCTCGCTTACCGGAAAGAAATTTTTTTACCACGAGGTTATGACATAGACATGGATACGCTGATCACGTTACTTGACCATGGATGCGATGACTCGGAAGGATTTGACTCTGCAGAGTTTGTACTTTAACCACAGCCAACGGATTTCAGTAGTCACGGGGACTAGTTCCGTTTACGGTGTTTTGGAAGAAACACGTCTAACCAGTACACACCCATTCAACGTTCCGAAGCTAGGAATCACCCTCAGCAACGTTCAAGAAAAACCTTGAGACGGGGAGGCTACAACCTCGCGTAGCATGGGATCAAATTTCTATACGCGCGCTCTAAGGGGTGCCCCCCTCTCGGTCCCAACCGGAAACACCCATGCCCCCTGACCGGATGACTCGCTTTAATCCAGGGCCATGGAACCCCCATCTTGGCCCCTCTGTTTGGTGTGTACATGGAAAGAGGTTACCAACTTACTAAACCGCATTCTGGCAGAAAACATGTGGTAGCACGGAAGGGGGAAAAACGATAACTTGACTCCGTCCACGTTAACGTCGGAATTAATCGGATGACGTAAGGCTGGCATGCTACAACAGTACCACCTTACTGCCCTTCATGTCACCACATGACTAGGCCATCTCTCATCAGAGATCACAGTAACTTTGGAACACACGGATAGTTGCCTCACATGCAACGAGATACTCACCGATACTCATATGCCATGCACAACCTTTCACGCAAACATGCAAAACACCTATCATATCAAAGGTTCAAACATGCTTGCCTGGTTCGGAGAAGTCAGAGTCTAGCTCGCCGAAGTTCGCGGCTCCGTCACCTCTCCCGGAACCTACGGTATAGCGAAAAATGCATACTAACGTGAAAACCAATGCATGCAGAAAAGCTGTTCCAATTTTTTTTCAAATAAATCCCATAAAAAATAGACAAAATTATAAGACTGTCAGAAAAAGAATCACTCAAAAATCACTTCTTATTAAAAAGTTATAAGGGTTTCTGTCCAGGGACTCATCTGTAATGAAACAGAAAAGTTCCAGGGGCTTAACTGAGAAAACAGAAAACGGTTCGAATAGAAACGCGCCAACCCACAGAGAAAACGTACTCTGCCCGAAGGCGCCAACAGAAAACGCTTCGGGGGGAAAGAAGAGAGGCTGACGTGGGGGTCCACATGTCAGGTTTGAAAAACCTCGCCGGCGCCCGAAGGCTGCGGTGGTCGCCGGCGTCGAACCACGGCAAGTCAGGGAGATCGGAGTGTACCAAGAGTATCAGCGTGTCCTTCCGCGTCGGTGGGTCGTGGACTTGGGCGTCGGAGAGCACCACGTCGACGGCGACACTTTCTCTGGCGGACGGCGGCTCGGGCGATGGTGGGGAACTCCGGTGGTGTGCTGCAACCTTCGAATTGAAGCGCGGGTCAGAAGGAGGGATGCACTAGAGAGCTACTGGCAAGAGATGGGAGGCAGAGGTGCATGCACGGGAGCGAATCGAGCTGGATCCCGTGGCGGGTCGCGGCTGCCGGAGTTGAGGAAGGAGACTCCCTCGGGGCTCTTCCAGTGGCTAGGCGGGGTCTTGGTGGAGTGCAGAGGTGGTGTGGGTACTAGCTGGAGCTCGGGGCCTCTATTTATAGGCGGCTCGAGGGGTGGCCGTGAATGGAGAATCTCTGGCGAGCGATTACGGCGGGGCAGTGGCTTGGCAGAGGGTTTAGGTGGCCAGGCAGCACCAGTGAGAGTTACTGGTCCCGTTCCACTGCTAAACTCGGTCGGGCATGGCGTAATGGCGTCGGTCTTCGTCGGGGTCGCCGTACTGGCACGGCGGTGGCAGAGAGCGCGCTCCGCTCCTAGCGGTTCACGACGAGGGTGGCAGCGCGCACGGGGGAGTGGAAGACCACGCGGCGGCCTCCGGTGGCTTGGGCGGCGCTGGTCAGCGCCGTCTACGCTGTGCTTCTTCCTGGCGGCCGCAAAGCCGCCGCTGGCGTCGGTCACGGGGTGGCACACCTCCTCCTACTCGTCGCCGACGCCCGCAAGCATCCAGGCGCTCGTGCGATGCAGAGGACAAGGTGGAGGGGACAGGGAACACGGCGACGCCGAGGCACTGGCGAGATCGACTACAGACACTGAAGAAACGACAGTAGTTCAGACACTGTTAACTGAACTTGACTGAACCTGAGAGAAACAATGTCTAGCAGGTGTTTGATGAAATGATTTGGTATGAAGAAATTTTTTCCTGGAGCTGGGACTTGGTGAGGTGACCTCTCAATGCACCCAGAGGCTGCCTGATTTTTCTCAGAATTTTTGGAGAAGGATTTGAATGAATTTCATCAAATTTGGCAAATCCGGTCCAAACTTGCAGCAAGTATAGTTTGAAAAATTTGAACTGGAGACCAGTGGATCTTCATGGATCTTGGTTGAGGGTTCAAAGGACTAGGAAGGGAAAATGGTTTGGGGGCAAAAATCAAAGCAGAAAGAGTAGTTCCTTTGTAAACCTCCAAGGATCAAGATATAAGGCAGAAATTGTTTTTGATAAGAAATAAATGGAAATAATTATATGGAGAGGTTCAACTTGCTGGATTTGAAGCATATCATGATCCAAAGATGAGGAAAGGCTGATGGGAGGGAATTTACCCTTGGGTCATGGCAAGAGGAATTTTTTGAAAGTGGAAAAAGATCATTCCAAAAGCTATAGGGCCTTTTAAAGAAATTTTCAAAGGACATTTTTCCAAGAGAAAAAACATCTTGGTTTGAGTCAAAATAAAAGAGGAAAACCTCCAAGACCAAAATCAAGTTTTGAGTGAATCCGAAAATGAAGCACTAGTCATAAAAGAAAATATTTTGAGAGGGAGAGTTCTTTTAGAAGAAAAGTTTAAATCACCTCCCTCAAATCAAGGAAATGTTTTGAAAAAGCCAAATAAAATTTTGGGTGTCACAACACCTACCCCCTTAGGAAAAATCTGTCCTCGAGATTTCAGCTGATCCTCAAATAGGTATGGATACTCTGCCTGGAGAAAATCTTCCCTTTCCCATGTAGCTTCATCCTCAGTGTGGTTGCTCCACTGAACTTTGAAATTTTTTGTTGTTTTCTGACGGGTCCTCCGTTCAGACTCTTCAAAAATCTTTACTGGCCTCTCTCTGTAGGTGAGGTCTTGTTGTATATCAATGCTTTCATGAGATACATGCTTCTCCGGGTTACTTACACATTTTCTCAATTGTGAGACATGGAACACGTCATGGACGTCTGACAGCTCCTTGGGTAAGTCTAGTTTGTAGGCCACTGTGCCTCTTCGTGCCTCTATACAGAATGGTCCGATAAATCTCGGGGCTAGCTTCCCCTTAATTTTGAACCGTTGCAGGCCCCTCATAGGAGACACTCGTAGGTATACGGAATCACCGGGTTCAAAGCTGACCTCATGATGTTTTTGATCGTAGTAGCTCTTTTGTCGGCTTTGCGCTGTCTTGAGTCTGTCCCTGATCTGCTTAACTTTCTCCCCGGCTTCTTTAAGCATGTCTGGGCCAAAGATACGGCTGTCACCTGTTTCTAACCAATTCAGTGGGGTACGACACCTCCGTCCATACAATGCTTCAAAAGGTGCCATCTGTAAGCTGGCTTGGTAACTGTTGTTGTAAGCAAACTCGGCATACGGCAAACTCTCTTCCCAATTGGATCCATAGGTGAGCACACAGGCTCTCAACATGTCCTCTAGGATTTGGTTCACACGTTCCGTTTGTCCATCAGTCTGAGGGTGGTACGCTATACTGAAAGCTAGTTGCGTGCCCAGAGCTTGTTGCAGGTGATCCCAAAATTTGGAGACAAATTGGGTGCCTCGGTCGGATATTATAGTCTTTGGGACTCCATGCAAACAAACTATACGGGAGAGATAAAGCTTGGCCAGCCTTTGTGTGGAGTAGGTAGTCTTCACGGGAATGAAGTGAGCAACCTTGGTTAGTTGGTCTGTAATGACCCATATGGCGTCATTTCCGCGTTGTGATCGAGGTAGTCCGACGATGAAGTCCATTCCTATTTCATCCCATTTCCACTCCGGTATCCTGTTTGGCTGGAGTAGCCCTGCTGGCTTTTGATGTTCGGCCTTGATGCGCTGACATGAATCGCAACAAGCAATAAATGCGGCTATATCTCTTTTCATACCGTGCCACCAAAATCTTTCCTGAATGTCCTTGTACATTTTGGTTCCTCCAGGGTGGATTGAATATGGGGCGGTGTGGCTCTCGGTTAGGATTTGTTGCTTGAGTTCCTCAATGTTCGGGATGCAAAGTCTGTCCCCGTACCATAATATTCCTTCACTGTCTGTGACGAACTCTGAAGCCTTGCCAAGGCTCATTTTCCTCTTTATTCCTTCGATGCTGGGGTGCCCTTGCTGAGCCTTCTTGATTTGTTCCACGAGGGTGGGATGTATCTCCAGATTCGATACGGTGCCCTCAGAGACTAACACCATGTTGAGTCTAGTGAACTCTTGCTGAAAGTCAGGCCTCAAGTTTCGTGGACTGTCGTCATCCGGGCTAGGGTTCCGACTAAGGGCATCAGCCACTACATTTGCTTTCCCTAGATTGTAGTGAATACCGACATCATAGTCCTTGACCAATTCCAACCAGCGTCGTTGGCGTAAGTTTAGCTCTGGTTGCGTGAAAATATATTTAAGGCTCTTATGGTCCGTATATATTTCACAGCGATTTCCCAACAGAAAGTGCCTCCACTCCTTGAGTGCATGTATGACTGCTGCTAGCTCCAAGTCATGTGTTGGGTAATTTTCCTCATGTTTCCGCAGTTGCCTGGAGGCATACGCGACAACTTTGCCATCCTGCATCAGCACACATCCGAGACCCTTCCGGGATGCGTCACAATATACTTCAAAACTCTTGTGTATGTCTGGCACGGTTAAGACCGGTGCGGTTGTTAGCTTCTTCTTGAGTTCTTGGAAGATTTTCTCGCATGCTTCCGTCCATACAAACTTTTTGTCTTTCTTGAGCAACTGGGTCATTGGTTTCGACACAGTGGAGAATCCTTCAATAAATCTTCTGTAATATCCGGCCATTCCAAGGAAACTCCGCACATCTGTCCCGTTGGCGGGTGGCTTCCAGTCAAGTATGGCTTTGACTTTTTCCGGGTCTACGGCCACGCCTTCTTGGTTTAATATGTGGCCTAGGAAACCAACTTGCCTTAGCCAAAACTCACACTTGCTAAATTTGGCGTACAACTGATGTTTCCTTAATTCTCCCAAAACAATTCTGAGATGCTCAGCGTGCTCTTCCGGTGTCCTTGAGTAAACCAGAATATCGTCAATGAACACCACAACAAATTTGTCCATGAATTTCATAAACACTTCATTCATGAGGTGGACGAAATATGCGGGGGCGTTCGTTAGACCAAAAGGCATCACTGTGAACTCATATAATCCGTATCTGGAGGTGAATGCTGTTTTAGGGATATCTTCTGCCCGTACTTTCAATTGATGATATCCTGATCTCAAATCAATTTTTGAGAACACCTTGGCTTGCGCGAGTTGATCAAACAAATCATTTATCCGCGACATTGGATATTTGTTTTTGATGGTGACCATATTGAGAGCTCGATAGTCTATACACAATCTTAGTGTCCCATCCTTTTTCTTGGCGAATAATACTGGCGAACCCCAAGGTGAGGAGCTGGCTCGAATAAAACCTTTGTCCAGTAATTCCTTTATCTGCTCCTTCAATTCTACCAATTCTGTGGGTGCCATTCTATAAGGCTTCTTATAGATGGGAGCGGTGCCAGGTGCTAGTTCAATGCTGAACTCTATCTCTCGGTCTGGTGGCATGCCTGGTAGGTCTTCAGGAAATACGTCAGGAAACTTGCATACCACTGGAACTTTTCTTAGTTCTGAAATGTCCACTTTGTTCAATTTTGGTTGCCGTGACCGGGGTCTCTCTTGAGCTGTAACCTTAATCGTCTTGCCGTGATGGTGAGTGAGAATCACGGTCCGATTGAAACAATCAATAAATCCTTTGTTGGTGGTCAACCAGTCCATCCCTAAGATGACATCCAGTCCTTTATTTTCCAACACGATGAGGTTAGCATGAAACTATAGTCCTTCGAACTCAATGATCACTCCTTGGCAGTAACTCTGAGCGATCTGCTTATTTCCGGGGGACTTGATGACCATAGACTTTTCCAAGGGAAGTATCGGAAAACCATGTTGCAAAACAAAATTCTTCGAAACGAACGAATGGGAAGCTTCAGAATCAAACAAAACCGTGGCAGGTACTGTGTTGACAGGGAACGTACCGAGCACGATGTCTGGGGCATTCTGTGCTTCTTCCTTGGTCACATGGTTCAGGTGACCCTTCCTGTGGTTGTTGTTGGGATTGAAATTGTTGCGCTTGGTGGCTGGATTATTCCCACCATTGTTTGGCTTGGGGGCCGAGTTCCTTGGCTTTGGGCACTGTTTAGCGTAGTGCCCTTCTTCACCACAAGCATAGCATGTGACCCCTGGACGGTACGTGAACTCCTTGTCCCTGGCATGAAACTGTCTGACTGGCCTTAGATCAGTAGTTGTGGATTTCCTTGCTTCTGTCCTTGGAACCTCAGTCTTGCTTCGGTTGTTGCGAGCAAGAGTCGTCTTGTCCCTCTTTCGCTTACGGATATCTTCCAGACTACGGCGCTCATTCTCCAAGGTAATGGCCTTGTCAACCAGAGTTTTAAAATCCGGGAAAGTGTGTACAACCAGTTGGTATCTTAGTGCCGGTGTCAGGCCGTCCAGGAGTTTTTCCATCTTCTTGTTCTCTGTCATGTGCTCGTCGTAGGCATAACGAGATAGCTGGGTAAACTGACAGTTGTATTCTGTCACTGACATGCCTCTTTGCTTGAGGTCGTCAAATTCTCTCTTCTTGATTTTTATGATGCTCTTGGGGATGTGTGCCCCATGAAAGCCTTCCTTGAACTCCTCCCAGGTGATGTTGTGTTCACTGGGATGCATGTGTAGGAAGTTCTCCCACCATGCTGCAGCTACTCCAGTAAGGTAGTGGGGTGCATAAAGCACCTTCTCATTATCTGAACACTGAGCAATAATCAGCTTCCTTTCGATGTCACGAAGCCAATCATCGGCTTCCAGCGGCCTATCGGTGTGAGCAAACGTTGAAGGGCGAGTCTTCTGTAACTCAGATAACTTGCAGTGTGGCTGGTACGGCTCACGGTGGTTTCCCATATTGATGACGTGGGTCATCATCTCTTGGTGCTGTTGCTGGCTTTGTTCGAAGAGACGACATACTTGAGACAAGGCTGCTTCACTGTCCTGTTGACTGGACTGTCCCTGAGTGAAGTTGTTGCTAGTCTGTGTCCCATAAACTCCTTCTGGCTGATGGAGCGAGTCCACGGGCGAGACATTTTTCCAGTCTGGGGGTATTATTTTGCAAAACTCATGAGAAGAACTGTGTGGCACAAGGAAAATCTTGCAAAGGCAAAAATTTAAAAGAGCTCAAGATTTTTCGAAAAAAAACATAAACAATTTCGCACGGAGAAGAAACGCTTAACACAAATCTTATAGGCGAAAAGCAAACACACGATACAGCACTCAGGATGTGCGTACACAATCCTGACATGTTATTTAGACTAGCACACTCTCCGGAAAGCAGCGAACACACTAATACAAACTAGCGTACAGATAAAACACATCATACAAGCAGACATAATGCGCGGCTACTCGGCGCTCTCAGTCAGAGATGGTGACGATGTCCTTTCCCTTGCCGAGGGCAAGACTCAGTGGTGCAGGAGATTCAACCTCCACCTCCTCCCTAGCAGGCTCCTGGCGCGAAGCACTGCACTGCGGTGATGGCGCGGGTGCGACAGGCGGTAGTGCGGGTGTGGCAGGCGGTGCAGCTCTGACTGGAGTAGGAGCGATGACTCGGTCGAACTCCTTAGTGGTAGGCAGACGGCGAGCAGTGGCTAAAATGGCCGGTGCATAAGATGCTGAAGACGAGACGAATGTCAGTGGTGGTGCCGTGTGAAGAAGCTCCTTCCTGCAGGCAGGACCGCCTCGAACTAAGTCCATCCGGGCAGCCACAAGATCGTCCACGAGGTTGTCGAAAGACTCCTCCATAGCCTTGAGATACTCCACAACCATCTCGATGGCTTCATCTCGCTCTCCCCGATGGCAGGCGAATGCATAGTGGCAAGTGTATGGCACATGGCATGGGAGGTAGCGGTAGCGACGAGTCTTCATCATAGGAAGGATGTCCGAAGGCGAGCTATCGCCTCCCGGGTAGCCATCTGCATGGCATGCCTCTCCGTAGGCATGGCCCTTCCCACAAAACGGAAGTGGCGAGATGCAGAACGTCCTCCCTTGAATTGCACCACGGCTTGGTGCATAGACATGTCGTCGCTGAGCTTGTGCTGGTAAAGCATGAACTCCGGACGAGTCGCTGGCCCGATCGCGAGCTTGGTGATGGAGACGAGGAGTTTGACAAACCCCTCGGGCACGTTCGTGAACACTCGAGTCTCGCAGTTGCTGCCAGCCATCTACAAAAGTAGGCAAAAATTCTGAGTAGTCAAGTCATAAATTTATGATGACCAACAAAAAATAGCTACAATTGCAAAATGCTGAAAAAGCACAAAAGATGCTAATAACCGATTAGCGATCGCACCTAGTGGCTTCCTACAGTCAGCCTGGCTCTGATACCAAGCTTGTCACGACCGGTTTTTCAATAAAATATTTATTAAGAGACCAATCCCTTTTACGGACCAGTAAAGAAGAATTCCTTCTCACTGGTAGACAATATCTTGGTCACAGAAGAAAAATACCAGGAGTACTGAATGTAATACAAGGTTGAGCGGAGACTGCTCAACAATTTATTACATGTACGCCGATAAAACACAACGGCGGATAGGGTGGCATAACTACCAACTCACGATAACAACGGTGGTGAAAATATCACCGCGAAGCGGGTGATATGACTCCTGAAAACTACAGCTCTTCGAGCGTCGGGGTGAAGCTCGAGGAGATTTATTGCGGGTGGCGAAAGCGTATATAATACAAGTGACCAATATCCAGGATCGCACGGGGCTGACTGGGACTCCTCTAGGCGTCGGACTCACTATCAAACTCTTCATCCATGAGATCGCCTTCGTCAACATCTGGCCAAATCAACAAGCCAGGTGAGTACTATGAAAGTACTCGCAAGACAGTTCGGACATAAGATATAACAAATGTAGACATGATGCATATGAACAGGTTAGCAAGTGCACTCAGACATAGAGATAATACTGCACGGGAAATAAAAGAGAAGTCGGGCGGTAGTCCTCCCGAAATCCCAAAATAATATACTGGGTGCCAAACGAGGGTCTGAATGACTCCTCGAGAGGAAAATGCAAGAATAACAATGCCGCAGTCGGGCGTCAAGGCGACACCACATAAAGGGCTTATAATAGAAAATAAAAGGCAGTGCGTGCCACAGTCGGACGTCTGAGCGACATCACATAAAGGGCTTATATTGAAAAAAAGACAAACATGCCACAGTCGGACATCTGAGCGACATCACATAAAGGGCTTATATTGAAAATAAAAGACAAACATGCCACAGTCGGACGTCTGAGCGACATCACATAAAGGGCTTATATTGAAAGTAAAAGACAAACATGCCACAGTCAGACGTCTGAGCGACATCACATAAAGGGCTTATATTCATAACTTAGTAGCTCATGAATTTTAAATCATATCCAGAGAATAATCAGGCATGAGATAAACAACAGGCTTAGTCCATCCACAGGAATAACGTTCAGCCAAGTTTACTACTCACGCTCGCTTACCGGAAAGAAAAAAAATTTACCACGAGGTTATGACATAGACATGGATACGCTGATCACGTTACGTGACCATGGATGCGATGACTCGGAAGGATTTGACTCTGCAGAGTTTGTACTTTAACCACAGCCAACGGATTTCAGTAGTCACGGGGACTAGTTCCGTTTACGGTGTTTTGGAAGAAACACGTCTAACCAGTACACACCCATTCAACATTCCGAAGCCAGGAATCACCCTCGGCAACGTTCAAGAAAAACCTTGAGACGGGGAGGCTACAACCTCGCGTAGCATGGGATCAAATTTCTATATGTGCGCTCTAAGGGGTGCCCCCCTCTCGGTCCCAACCGGAAACACCCATGCCCCCTGACCGGATGACTGGCTTTAATCCAGGGCCATGGAACCCTCATCCCGGCCCCTCTGTTTGGTGTGTACACGGAAAGAGGTTACCAACTTACTAAACCGCATTCTGGCAGAAAACATGTGGTAGCACGGAAGGGGGAAGAACGATAACGTGACTCCGTCCACGTTAACGTCGGAATTAATCGGATGATGTAAGGCTGGCATGCTACAACAGTACCACCTTACTGCCCTTCATGTCACCACATGACTAGGCCATCTCTCAACAGAGATCACAGTAACTTTGGAACACACGGGTAGTTGCCTCACATGCAACGAGATGCTCACCGATACTCATATGCCATGCACAACCTTTCAGGCAAACATGCAAAACACCTATCATATCAAAGGTTCAAACATGCTTGCCTGGTTCGGAGAAGTCGGAGTCTAGCTCGGCGAAGTTCGCGGCTCCGTCACCTCTCCCGGAACCTACGGTATAGCGAAAAATGCATACTAACATGAAAACCAACGCGTGCAGAAAAGCTGTTCCAATTTTTTTCAAATAAATCCCATAAAAAAATTGACAAAATTATAAGACTATCAGAAAAAGAATCACTCAAAAATCACTTCTTATTAAAAAGTTATAAGGGTTTCTGTCCAGGGACTCATCTGTAATGAAACAGAAAAGTTCCAGGGGCTTAACTGAGAAAACAGAAAACGGTTCGAATAGAAATGCGCCAGCCCACAAAGAAAACGTACTCTGCCCGAAGGCGCCAATAGAAAACGCTCTGGGGGGAAAGAAGAGAGGCAGACGTGGGGGTCCACATGTCAGGTTTGAAAAACCTCGCCGGCGCCCAAAGGCTGCGGTGGTCGCCGGCGTCGAACCACGGCGAGTCAGGGAGATCGTAGTGTACCAAGAGTATCCGCGTGTCCTTCCGCGTTGGTGGGTGGTGGTCTTGGGCGTCGGAGAGCACCACGTCGACGAGGACACTTTCTCCGGCGGACGGCGGCTCGGGCGATGGTGGGGAACTCCGGTGGTGTGCTGCAACCTTCGAATTGAAGCGCGGGTCAGAAGGAGGGATGCACTAGAGAGCTACTGGAAAGAGATGGGAGGCAGAGGTGCACACACAGGAGCGAATCGAGCTGGATCCCGTGGCGGGTCGCGGCGGCCGGAGTTGAGGAAGGAGACTCCCTCGGGGCTCTTCCAGTGGCTAGGCGGGGTCTTGGTGGAGTGCAGAGGTGGTGTGGGTACTAGCTGGAGCTCGGGGCCTCCATTTATAGGCGGCTCGAGGGGGTGGCCGTGAACGGAGAATCTCCGGCGAGCGATTACGGCGGGGCAGTGGCTTGGCAGAGGGTTTAGGTGGCCAGGCAGCACCAGTGAGAATTACTGGTCCCGTTCCACTGGTAAACTCGGTCGGGCATGGCGTAATGGCGTCGGTCTTCGTCGGGGTCGGCGTACTGGCACGGCGGCAACAGAGAGCGCGCTCCACGCCTAGCGGTTCACGACGAGGGTGGCAGCACGCACGAGGGAGTGGAAGACCACGCGGCGGCCTCCGGTGGCTTCGGCGGCGCTCGTCAGCGCCGTCTACGCTGTGCTTCTTCCTGGCGGCCGCAAAGCCGCCGCTGGCGTCGGTCACGGGGCGGCGCACCTCCTCCTGCTCGTCGCCGACGCCCGCAAGCATCCAGGCGCTCGTGCGATGCAGAGGACAAGGGGAAGGGGACAGGGAACACGGTGACGCCGAGGCACTGGCGAGATCGACTACGGACACTGAAGAAACGACAGTAGTTCACACACTGTTAACTGAACTTGACTGAACCTTAGAGAAACAGTGTCCAGCAGGTGTTCGATGAAATGATTTGGTATGAAGAAAATTTTTCCTGGAGCTGGGACTTGGTGAGGTGACCTCTCAATGCACCCAGAGGCTGCCTGATTTTTCTCAGAATTTTTGGAGAAGGATTTGAATTAATTTCATCAAATTTGGCAAATCTGGTCTAAACTTGCAGCAAGTATAGTTTGAAAAATTTGAACTGGAGACCAGTGGATCTTCATGGATCTTGGTTGAGGGTTCAAGGGACTAGGAAGGGAAAATGGTTTGGGGGCAAAAATCAAAGCAAAAAGAGTAGTTCCTTTGTAAACCTCCAAGGATCAAGATATAAGGCAGAAATTGTTTTTGATAAGAAATAAATGGAAATAATTATATGGAGAGGTTCAACTTGCTGGATTTGAAGAATATCATGATCCAAAGATGAGGAAAGGCTTATGGGAGGGAATTTACCCTTGGGTCATGGCAAGAGGAAGTTTTTGAAAGTGGAAAAAGATCATTCCAAAAGCTATAGGGCCTTTTAAAGAAATTTTCAAAGGACATTTTTCCAAGAGAAAAAACATCTTGGTTTGAGTCAAAATAAAAGAGGAAAACCTCCAAGACCAAAATCAAGTTTTGAGTGAATCCGAAAATGAAGCACTAGTCATAAAAGAAAATATTTTGAGAGGGAGAGTTCTTTTAGAAGAAAAGTTTAAATCACCTCCCTCAAATCAAGGAAAAGTTTTGAAAAAGCCAAATAAAATTTTGGGTGTCACACTAATAGCCCAAAAACCAGCGCTACTGGTAAGGGTTTTCCTAGTAGTGGTGCGAGGCTGGTAGTAGATGGTGTAGGGTGCCAAATCTATGGCCCATTTGGCCACTCAACTTGTTGGAATTCTTGGCCGATTGAACGTGCTGAAGAACAAGGTCGCCTTCGTCAAAGCTCCGGGCATGAACCTTGCGGCTATGGTAGCAGCGCAAGGCTTGCTGGTAGCATGCTGCTCTCACAGCCGCCCGGAGACGATCTTCCTCAAGGAACGTTGCGTCATCTTGCCGCAATCGCTCTTGCTCAAGCTCATCATAAGCGAGCACTCGAAGTGACCCATATATGAGTTCCGTGGGGAGAACTGCTTCTGCCCCGTAGACCAGGGAAAAAGGTGTCTAGACGATGGCTCGATTTGGCGTCATTCTGATCGACCAAAGAACCGCCGGCAACTCGTCAATCCAGCGCCTTCCACTATTGTGCAGCCTGTCAAAAGTCTTCGTCCTTAAGCCTCGCAGAACTTCAGCATTTGCTCTCTCTGCTTGGCCGTTGCTCCGTGGGTGTGCCACGGAAGAAAAACAGACCTTGCTGCCGAGATCCTCAATGTACTGCATGAAGGCGTGGCTTGTGAACTATGTGCCGTTATCGGTGATGACCCTGTTGGGTACACCAAAACGGCAAACTAGCCCTTTGAAGAACTTGATGGCTGACTGCGCTGTCACCTTCCTCACCGCTTCCACTTCTGGCCACTTTGTGAACTTGTCGATTGCAACGTACAAGTACTCAAATCCCCTGACGGCACGGGGAAAAGGGCCCAATTTGTCGAGCCCCCAGACCGAGAAGGGCCAGGAGAGAGGGATGGTTTGAAGGGCTTGGGCAGGTTGATGAAGCTTTTTCGAATGGAACTGGCACGCTTCACACCTGGTTACTAGTGCCGTTGCATCCTGGAGGGCAGTGGGCCAGAAGAAACCTTGCCGAAAAGCCTTGCCAGCAAGGGCCCTCGACCCTGTGTGGGAGCCACATATGCCTCCATGTATCTCTGCCAACAGCTCTAGACGTTCCTCCAGAGAGATGCATTTCAATTTCACCCCATTTGGCCTTCTTCTGTACAAGACGTTGTCAACGAATTGGTACAGAGCAGACCGGCGGGCTACTCTCTTTGCCTCTTCCTGCTCCTCAGGAAGCTCTCCTATTTGGAGGAATCAGACGGTGTGCTGCGCCCATGCCGGAGCCTGTGGCTCGACGGCAAGGACCAAAGGCATCTCTTCTGCCGCAGGAGCGGCTGCCTCTACGGCCATGGCCTGAGGCCGTGCTGGAGTCGGCCGCCCCGTGGTAGGATCGGCATCCGCGGCAACATCTTCGCCAGCGGCTCCGGGGAGCTCGGTGGGGAAGTACTTGCCGGGGCCCAGCTTCCTCCGTTTGTTCCGCCCGGTTGATGGTTCGACGGATGGTTGAGTTAACTGAAGCACAAAAGTACATGGTTCCATAGGTAGCTTGGGGGCAGCAAGCTTTGATAGGTAGTCGGCGATGTCGTTCTCCGCCCTAGGGACATGCTCTGCTTGTATACCGTCAAAGCGCTCCTCCAGTTTCCTCACTTCATCCACGTACGCCTCCATCAACGGACTTTGGTAATCTTTGTTGATCTGTCTGACGACGAGCTGAGAATCGCCCATGACGATGAGCATTCTGACTCCGAGGTCTGCCGCGATCCTGAGACCGGCAAGCAAACCCTCGTACTCGGCGGTGTTGTTAGTTGACATCTCTCGAGGAAAGTGCATTTGGATGACATACTTGAGGTGCTCTCCGGTGGGCACGACAAGCAGTATGCCAACACTGGCGCCTTGCAGCGAAAAAGCCCCATCGAAGTACATGATCCAGTCGTGGCTCGTTTCCTTGCCGGGGAGAGTGGTCTCCTGCACCTCTTCGTCGGGCGTCGGGGTCCATTCTGCAATGAACTCCGGCAAGACTCTGCTCTGATTCGTCGAGGTACTTTCAAACCTCAAACCGAAACTTGACAGCTCCAGGGCCCATTCCACAATCCTCCCCGTTGCATCTGGGCTATGCAATATCCGTTGCAAAGGGAGGCGGGTGACCACGGTGATCTCGTGCGCTTGGAAGTAATGACGCAGCTTCCTCGAGGCCATAAGGAGGCCGAAGAGCAGTTTTTGCACACCTGAGTACCTTGACCTAGCCCCCTGCAAGAGGGAGCTGCCGAAGTAAACTGGGTGCTGCACCAGTTTCTTCTTCTGCGCCACTTCACCCGATCGCGCGGGCCCTGTCGCACTGGCATCAGCCTCTGCCGGGGACTCGGTCTTGCCGGGACCGAACCCTGCCGGGGAGGGTTTCGGTTCGCCATCCGTTGACTCCACCGCTGCCGCTGCCTCTTCATCGACCTCTCTCTGCGCGACTAGTGCGACGCTAACCACTTGATTTGTTGCTGCTAGGTACAGCAACAACGGTTCTTGTGGTTTGGGCGCAACCAACACTGGGGTAGAGGAGAGGTACTTCTTCAAATCTTGCAGCGCTGCCTCAGCCTCCGGGGTCCACTCCATTGGGCCCGCCTTCTTTAAGATCTTAAAAAAGGGAAGGGCACGCTCCATGGACTTGGAGATGAATCTGCTCATGGTGGCAACGCAGCCAGCGAGCCGACGCACGTCTTTGATCCGCTTGGGTGCCTCAATCTGCTCAATGGCCTTGATCTTATCTGGGTTTGCTTCAATCCCGCGCTGTGACACAAAGAACCCGAGAAGCTTGCCGGAAGGGACGCCGAAGACACACTTCTCAGGGTTCAGGTTGAGGTTGATCTTACGAAGGTTTGCAAATGTTTCCTCCAGATCTTGTACAAGTGTTGTTTTGTCCTTGGTTTCGACCACTATGTCATCCATATAAGCTTCCATATTTCTATGTAGCTAGGGATCAAAACCAATTTGGACTGCTCTTGCAAAGGTGGAGCCAGCACTCTTCAACCTGAAAGGCATCCGTAAAAAGCAATACGTACCACATGGAGTGATGAATGCTGTCTTCTCCTCGTCTTCTTTCGTCATGAAGATCTGGTGGTACCCTGAGTAGGCGTCGAGGAATGATAGCAAGTCACACCCGGCCGTGGAGTCAACAATTTGGTCGATGCGCGGCAACGGGAAGGGGTCCTTGGGACAAGCCTTATTGATATCTGTGTAATCAATACACAGCCTCCACTTTCCATTTGCCTTGCGCACCACTACCGGATTGGCCAACCACGTCGGATGGAGCACTCCTCTCACCAGTCCTGCTGCTTCTAATTTTCTAATTTCCTCTGTGATGAACTCTTTCCTCTACAGAGCTTGCTTCCTGACCTTCTGCTTGACGGGCCGTGCATGAGGACAGCCAACAAGATGGTGCTCAATCACTTCCCTGGGAACGTCGGGGATGTCGGAGGCTTGCCATGCAAACACATCGACATTCGCCCGCAGGAAAGTGACGAGCTCGCTTTCCTATTTGCTGTTGAGGGTGGAGCTTATGGTGAAAGCCCTTCCTGTGCCATCCTCCTTGAAGGACACCTTCTTGGTCTCTGGTGCTGCTGCTCTGGATTTCTTGCTCTTGCTGGTGGAGCTCTCTGGCATGTCCTCCACGGTAGCACAACACTCCGAAGAGGTTCGCTTGCCGGAGTGGGTGCAAGAGGTCTTGCCGGTCTTCTTCTTCCCTCCCGGGGCTTCAGCGGCAGGAGCAAGTGCCTTGGCGGCAGTTGCTGCAACTGCTTCCCGGTAGAGTAGGTCAGCGCAGATCAGTGCAACTTTCTTGTCGGAGGGGACGGTGATGATGTTCATCGGCCCGGGCATCTTCAGCGTGTTGAAGGCGTAGTGAGAAGCCGCCATGAACTTGGCTAGTGCCGGGCGGCCGAGGATCCCGTTGTAGGGCAAGGGGATCTCGGCTACATCAAAGACAATCCTCTCTGTCCTGTAGTTCAACTCACTCCCAAACGTCACGGGCAACGTGACCTTCCCCTTTGGCTGGCTCCTTCCCGGGTTGACCCCCTAAAACGTGCCCGTTTCCTCGAGGTCTCCATCAGGAATTTGCAGCCTCCTGATCACAACAGGTGATATCAAGTTCAGACCGGCCCCGCCGTCAACCAGCATCTTGTTCACCTTGAGGTTGTGTATCGTTTGCGAGACCAACAATGGCAAACACCCGACCGCGGTTGTGCGATCAGGGTGATCCTCGGCGTCAAAGATGAGGGGCGTGCTGGACCACTTCAGCGGCTTCTGGGTGTCGAATGAGGGCTCTGCTACTGTAATCTCACGCGCCCACTGTTTGAGCTGGCGGTGAGAAGCATGCAGCGAGGCACCACCATCGACGCACATGGCCTCTGTAGCCTTCTGGAACTCTTGCTCACCGGACTCGTCGCCCTCGTCATGACTATCGTCTTCTTGCTTCTTGTCACAGCCCCGGGCAGGCCTCTCTTGCTGATTATCTTTGCCGCGATGGCCTCCTTGACCGTCACGTTTCTTGCCGGATCCCTCGGCACCCTCTTGGCCCTTCTCTTTATCCCTCCGTTCATATTAGGTTTTTTGCTTCTCAGCGAGGAGCTCCACTTGCCGGCAGTTCTGAAGGTCATGGCCCTTGGTGCAGTGGATCTTGCAATACTTCTTGTCGGAGCCCCCTGGCTTGTCGGCAGCCGCAAAGGCCCGGCAAGCGGCACACCCGGCAACCTCCTTGCCGGGGTCGCTCGCCTTGGCCTTCTTGGTGGCGTCGGTGTTGTCGGACCCCTCAACGGCAAGCACGGTCTTGCCCTTGCGCTTCCTGTT
Organism: Triticum aestivum; assembly: GCF_018294505.1. Classification (NCBI taxonomy): domain Eukaryota; kingdom Viridiplantae; phylum Streptophyta; class Magnoliopsida; order Poales; family Poaceae; genus Triticum; species Triticum aestivum. The sequence goes on along the minus strand of NC_057796.1, from coordinate 371,967,668 downwards.
ACGGCGCCGGCCCTTCTTCACCGGGGTGGCGGTGTCATCCGTGGAGTCGGTTTCCGAGCCGGCGTCCTCGCCGGGGTACTTCCTTCCCTCTTCGGCTCGAGCGCACCGATCGGCCAGAACATAAAGCTCGACCACATCCTTGACTTTTTTCATCGCCAGCTCCTCGCGCATCTTGCGGTTGCGCGCGTTCCACTGATCACGGCGGCGGGGTGAACATCGGGGATGTTGTACTGCACCCGGCTGAACCTCTGGATGTACTTGCGCAGGGTTTCCCCATCCTTCTAGGGAATGATATGCAAATCACTCGCCTGGCCGTGAGCTTGGTGGCTTCCAGTGAAGGCACCAACGAACTCATGACACAGGTCCGACCAAGAAGAAATGGAATCCACCGGCAAGTGCATCAACCAAAACATGACGTTGGGCTTCAGTGCCAACGGGAAGTAAATTAGTGAGCACCTTATCGTCGCGGGCCCCAGAAGCCTGCATCGTGATGGTGTAGATGCTGAGGAACTCCGATGGATGGGTCTTGCCATTGTACTTCTCGCCGACGTCAGGCTTGAATGTCCGGTGGGATGGCCACTGGGACTGCCGCAACTCATGGGTAAAGGCCGGACAGTCCACCTTGTAAGGTAGGCCGCCGGGGCCTCCCGGAGCCGGGGGGTCCGCAGCGGGCCCTCCCCGCTTGTCCGACTGGTCGCGTGTATCGCACCGGCGCCCGATGGTGGTTCGAGCGTGTTCGTGAGCTCGCTCCCGAAGAACGTGGCGCTGGTCGCGGTGGGTCCGCGGGTCGGACGACGCTATGGAGATATTATCACAAGCGTCGTCATGACGGGCTGACGCCCGCGGTGGTTGGCGTGGAGGAGGAGAGTGCACCGTGGCCGCAACACCTCCGATCCTTCCTCCACTGGCATGTGGTGGCTCGACGGAGTGCCGACCTGAGGGCCCCGTTGGTCGCGGATCGTCTTTGTTGGCGATGGCAACGAGGCTCCGGATGGTGGCTCTCCACTCGTCAAGCTTCTCCGCAGCAGGAGGGAAATTGAGGAGCAGCTGCGCGCGCGCCAAAGCTTCTGCTGGCGTGGGTGGTGGCAAAAGTTGCGTGGACCGTGGGGCGCTTCGACTTCTAACCACGTTAGAAGGAGCTCTGTCACGGCCCAGCGGCTGCGTGCCACTTTCGCCAGTGCTTCGGCGGGTATGTAGGCCCCTTCGTCTTGTGGATGAAGCACATGGCTCTTCCCACAACGGCGTCCAGGGTCATCAGCATGGTGACGCTGCTCGTCGCGCACACCGTGGGAAGAGCGCGCTGTGGGCACCAGGACGGGCGTCTTGGAGGTCGCTGCGCCACCTGTGGGTGGCACAACGACGTTCTTGGAGGGCCCCGCGTCGCCTGCGTGGGGCCCACCAGCCCCGTCTTCGGATCTAGCGGCGCGCGACTCGTCATTCGGCGAATGAATGGCGCCGCTCGCCAGGCTCTGACCGCCAGAGCGATGCTGATGCTCGCGAGCTGCGGCTCGAGTTCTGTCCGCGACCGGTCCGCTGCTCGCCCGCACCGGATCGGGCCACTTGGCTCCCGACGAGCCGACCGCCATGGCCACCTTTTCTTGGGATCCATGGTGATGAAGAACTGTGCTACTGGCTGCAGAACCAGATGCTCACTACTGCGCCCCCTACCTGGCGCGCCAAAGGTGTCGGTGGAAAACAACACCTATGGGACCAACGAGGATCCCTACTACGGTTGTGGGGCGCTGGAAGTGGTGAGGAGAGCAGGATCAACAGTCAGTGTAAACACGCGGGTCGTTTACCTAGGTTCGGGCTGTGGTGATGCGTAATACCCTAGTCCTGCTTGGATGTGTATATCTGTGTTCTTGAGGAGCTCGAACTAGCTACAGGGGCGTAACTTGTCCAAGAGTCCGAATTCTTCTCCTAGATGCCCTGGGTCTCCTTTTATAGGCCCAGGGATCACCACAGTGGCACCAGGAGGTGGCGTCGAGGTACTGTGGCTAAGCTTATCGCTAGCCATTATGGGACAAGACGCATTTAATGCGCCCCTGAAGTGTCCCCTTACTTTACTACCGCTTCATCTCGTCTCGACACGCTCCTGGGCCAGCGAGGCGGTGGCGCCATGTAGACAGGCAAGCAGCTGAGGTGGCGCGGTGGTGGAGCCTTCAGGAAGATCTGCATGCCACCACGTAGGCAGGTGCTGAGTTGGCGGAGGGGTCATGCGTCGACACGCAGGTGCCTGCCCGGCTGGTGGGCTGGCAGCTGCATGGGATAGGCGGTGGAAAGCTTGGCGGGTGCGGGCCTAGCTGTGGCCTCGCGGACGCCCTCGGCAAGGGCCTTGCCGGGGCCCCGACAAGGGTCTTGCCGCGGCGTCGCGGTCGTCCTCGGCAAGGACCTTGCCGGGGGTCTCGTCGGCTTCCTCGGCAAGGATCTTGTCGAGGTTCGTCGTCTTCTACTCCTCTGATTTAGAGTGTTGTTCTGTCGGAGTACATAACCACGGGTAGCCTAACTGACTCCCCCTGGCTCCTCAAGAAATTATCAGGCCATTTGAGCCTTCAAGCATTCGAAGCACAGGGCCGCCTTCCCCCGGCCGGCTATCCCAGGGGCCGACTCTCAGAAGGCGACCCATTCCCAGAACTTCCCCAAGATAGCTACGAGATGGCCGACTCCAGGAAGCCGGCTCCAAAAGGACCGACTCCCAAAAGCCGGCCATGAAGAACGCCTACTCCCAAAAGCCGGCCATGAAGAACGCCGGCTCCAAGAAGCCGGCCAAGACCGCACCCGCCAAAACTATGCCCACATAACGGTGATCAGACGGGGCGTGGCCACAGTACAACCCACTACCCCAGAATCCCGAAGCAGGCATGGCCACAGGACGCCATACGAGTCAGCCATCTCCTGTCCGGCGCGGCACTGTAGCCATGTTGGCCTCGACGTCATCCACGACAGACGCCAGTACGGCCCGTGGGCGGCGGGCCCCTTTAGCCAGAGAGATGCTCGAGGGCGGCCCGGCCTCCGCTAGTCGGCCAGGGGCATAGCCGGCCCCCAGAAGCCGGCTACCTCCCTCCCTCGAAGCATGTGCCACATTAAGGAGACAAGATGAGGTAAGGCTACAGTGAGAGCCCACGAGGCGGCACGCTGTAGCCACGCTTACCCCGACAAAGCCCTCGTCATCAGGGGCGAGGCAACAGTAACCAGCGGCCGACAAGACCCCCAAGCGGTGGGGCCGACCTGTCTACCAAGAGGCCGACAGTCGGCGGGACCCACCAGTCGGCGGGCCCCACAGGCCGGCGGAGAAGTCGGCGAACACAGGCACTGACGGCTGGGGCCCGCACCCAGCCGGATTACTATTGTACCCCTGGGGGGTAGGCCTATATAAACCCCCCGGGGCACCCATGCAAAGGGTTGGTCTCATAGAGTTACACACACCATATAGAGAGAAAAGGGAGAGCTAGCCTTGCTCTTCTTCTCCCCCGCATCCGACAGCTCAGGGAGCACTTGTAGCTACTTGTTTTGATCTAGTGATCATGCAGAGACCCCGCAGAGCAGGACTAGGAGCGTTATCTCCACGGAGAGCCCCGAACCTGGGTAAGATTCGCCGGCGTGCATGTCTTTGCCTCATCCCGTTTCCAGGCACCGGCGACGTCTTACTGGCTCCCACAATGATAAGCCACCCGTTGGCATATGTCGCACCCACCACCCGACATTTGGCGCCCACCGTGGGGCCAGGTGCACCGTCGTCCGGAGTACTGTTCTGGACGGGAACCCTTTTCCTCCCCCGCGAGCGCAGCCAGCCTGCTGCGCCCGATGGCGCTTGCCCCGATGCGCTGCAAGGCGTCGACGACGCCTGCGCAGCGAGCTGCCTTGCCGATCTGCTCGGCGAGGCTCGCATCTCCGACGAGCCCGCGTCCGACGCGGGCACGGACTACCCCGAGAGCTGCCTCGTCAGCCTCCTCGACCAACTTCACGTCTCCAGCGAGCCTGCTATAGACTTGGAGTCGGTCGGCTCCACCGACCCGATGCTTGTTGATTCCGACATGGCATCGCTCGACGCCTACCCTTCCGACGTGGTGGTCTTCGACGACCCCCTCCCTCGAGCTGACAGCGGCAGCAGCGCTGTCACCAAAGTGTTGGTCATCAGCCACGTCGCCAACTCAGGCGAGAACGCCCTGGAAGCAGCGATGCACGACTTATCCGTCCCCATCCCGGCCGACGCTGACGCCGAGACCTTGGAGGAACGCCGCCTCGCCCTCATCGCGGAAGCCCAGAAGATAGCCTCCATGAGACGCCTCACCGAGGCTCACCAGCGCGAAGTCGACCGCGCCGCCTTTGGCACGCCGCCTCATGGCGGGCAGAGCCGAGCCGGCCTCGTCCAGAAGCGTGGCGCGGCCATCGCCAGCATGCTAGGGGCGGACCGCCCCGTCTACACCACCCCGCTCAAGAATCTGCGAGCCGCTGAGGCGGCCGCTGAAGAGCTAAATGGGCTGGGAGCCGATGAGCTCCCCTACATGACAAGGCGGATCCAGCAGCTGATCGACGCGGCCGCGGAACGACACGAAGCCGGCGCCCGCGCTGAGAGTCCTCCCCCGCACCGGGAGCACGCCGCGACATCCCGGTCGCCGACTGCGAGCGGCGCCCGCGCGAGGAAAGACAAGGAGCCGGCTGCTAGCCGCAGCCGGACTCGTATCACCATCGAGCGCGACGCGGAAGGCCGCCCTCGAGCGGTGGAGCGCCGAGGAAATCCGCCTCCTCCCCCGCCTCGAGGGGAGAGATACCCCACCCCGCCTCCTGTCACGCATCCGACTCTTGGTGGCCGACTAGGCCACCGCGAAGGAGTCGGCGAGAATGACGCCCGCCACCGGATCGACCGCCTGACTCGGTCCCTGGTGCTAGAAGAAGAAGATGATGTCGGTCCGCCATGCTTTGGCCCCCGCATCCGCGACGAACCCTTCCCCAAAGGGTTCTCGCTCTCCAGAGACACGCCTAAGTACAACGGCTCTTTGAAGCCGGAAGATTGGCTCATCGACTACTCTACTGCTGTCAGCATAGCCAACGGCAATCGGCGCGTAGCCGTGAAGTACATCCCCCTCATGCTACAGGGCACGGCGCGCACCTGGCTCAACAGCCTCAAGCCCTACAACATCAACAGCTGGCTGGACTTCACGGAAGTCTTTGTCCGTAACTTCACCAGCACGTACAAGCGGCCTCCCAAGCCTCGCCAACTCTCCCTATGCGTCCAAGGGCCAAACGGGTCGACTCGCGACTGCCTCACGCGGTGGGCCGAGCTCCGCAACTCCTGCGAGGTGGGGCACGAGGTTCAGGCCATCGAGTACTTCACCGCCGGGTGCCGAGAGGGCACCCTCCTCAAGCACCGACTCCTCTGCGACGAGCTGCCTACCTCGACGAACTGCTGATCATCGCGGACAAGTACACCACGGCCGACTCCTCGATGAAGAACGAGCTTCGGGTGGACGCCTCTGGGAAGGTGATCGCTCCGGCTCCCAAGACGCCGGCTGGCGACTCCAATCGGCGCCCCTACCAGAACGATCACAAGCGCAAGGCCCCTATGCCGCCCTCCACCAGTCGGCAAGTGGCCACAGTTGAAGATGAGCAGCCCGAAGAGCGGCTCGCTCCCAAGAAGAAGGGTGGCAGGCCGGCTTGGCAGCCGGCTTTCTCCTACGAGCAAACTCTCGACGCCCCCCTGCAAGTTCCACAACGGCGCGAAGCCGTCCAACCACACGACCTGAAAGTGCCACTGGCTCACACGGATCTCCAAGGGCGAGGGGCTGGTGCCGCCTCCGCCTCCCGGCCCGCCGCCTCCAGCCCCCCAGCAGCCGGCGGCTCGACCAGCAGTCGGAGCCATTCAAGATGAGTTCCCTGAAGAGCACGCCGCCTACGTCGTCTTCACAAGCCAAGTTGAAGACAAGCGCAGTCGGCGCCTACAGCACCAAGAGGTCAACGCAGTCGCCTCTAGCACCCCCGAGTTCATGCACTGGTCCGAGAAGCCCATCAACTGGAGCCAGGCCGACCACCCAGAGGTGATGCCATCCCCTGGCTCCTACGCACTAGTCTTGGATGTCACCCTCGCGACGGAGAGGCGAGCTGCCCGATTCTCCCGCGTCCTGATTGATGGCGGAAGCAGTATCAATATACTGTACCGCGATACCATAGAGAAGCTGAACATCAAGGCGAAGCAGCTCACGCCAAGACGGACCGTGTTCCATGGCATCGTGCCCGGCTTGTCCTGTTCCCCGATCGGGAAGATCAAGATGGATGTTCTCTTCGGAGACAAGGATCATTTTCGCTGAGAAGCGATCTGGTTTGAGGTAGTGGATCTGGAGAGCCCTTACCACGCTTTGCTTGGCCGACCCGCTCTGGCCAAGTTCATGGTTGTGCCCCACTACGCCTACCTGAAGATGAAGATGCCGAGCTCGAAGGGGATCATCACTGTAGCCAGCGACTACAAGAAGTCCATCGAGTGCGCTATGGCCAGCAGTCGGCTGGCCGAGTCCCTCGTAGTGGCAGAAGAGAAGAAGATACTGGAACGGGTTGTGGCCATGGCCGGCAAGCAGCTGGCCTTGTCCCCCAACCCCAAAGATTATGATGCACAGGGCTCCTTCCAGCCGGCCAAGGAGACGAAGAAGATACCTCTGGACCCGGAGAACCCGGAAAGGTTTGCAGTCATTGGGGCAAACCTGGACAGTAAATAGGAAGGCGAGCTCGTCGACTTCCTCCGTGAGAATCGAGACATCTTTGCATGGTCCCCAAAGGACATGCCGGGTGTCCCGACGGATTTCGCCGAGCACAAATTACACATCCGAGCCGACGCGAAGCCGGTCAAGCAGCCCCTCCGCCGACTGTCAGAAGAGAAGCGAAGAATTGTAGGAGAAGAGATAGCCCGGCTCCTCGCCGCTGGCTTTATTATGGAAGTATTTTTTCCAGAGTGGCTTGCCAACCCAGTCTTGGTATTGAAGAAGAACAACAAGTGGCGTATGTGTATAGACTACACCAGCCTCAACAAGGCCTGCCCGAAAGATCCGTTTGCTTTGCCACGGATTGACCAAGTGATAGACTCCACGACCGGATGCGAGCTGTTGAGTTTTCTGGATGCCTACTCAGGGTACCATTAGATCAAGTTGGACCCAGCAGACCGCCTGAAGACTGCCTTCATCACACCATTTGGAGCTTTCTGTTACCCGACTATGACATTCGGCTTAAGGAACGCCGGTGCCACTTTTCAGCGTTGCATGCAGAAATGCCTCCTCAAGCAACTCGGCAGAAATGCCCACGTCTACGTAGACGATATTGTGGTGAAGACAGAAAAGCGCGGCACCCTGCTGGAGGACCTCAAAGAAACATTTGCCAATTTGCGCCGATTCCAGATCAAGCTCAACCCCGAGAAATGCTTGTTCGGAGTACCGGCCGGCCAGCTGCTAGGCATTCTGGTCTCCGAACGCGGCATTGAGTGCAACCCTGTGAAGATCAAGGCCATTGAGAGGATGGAGATTCCCACCAAGTTGCGGGACGTGCAGAAGTTCACTGGGTGCCTGGCCTCCTTAAACCGCTTTATCAGCCGGCTAGGAGAGAAGGCCCTCCCCCTGTACCAACTCATGAAGAAATCCACTCATTTCGAGTGGAATGACCAAGCCGACCAAGCCTTCCATGAGTTGAAGAAAATGCTAACTACTCCACCTGTCCTGGCGGCGCCGACTGAGAAGGAGCCCATGCTCCTTTACATTGCCGCGACTAGCCGAGTGGTCAGTACAGTTGTCGTGGTCCAGCGCCCGGAAGAAGGCCAAGCCCAGTTAGTCCAGAGGCAGGTGTATTATCTAAGCGAAGTACTATCCAGCTCAAAGCAAAACTACCCGCACTACCAGAAGATGTGCTATGGGGGTGTACTTCACCGCCAAGAAGCTGAAGCCGTACTTCCAAGAGCATCCCATCACGGTCGTGTGCACCGCCCCGCTTGCCGAGATCATAGGCAGCCGGGATGCATCCGGCCGGGTGGCTAAATGGGCCATTGCGCTGGCACCATACACAATCTTCTACCAACCCCGCACCGCCATCAAGTCCCAAGTATTGGTTGACTTCCTCGTCGACTGGGCCGAGACCCAGTACCTACCACCGGCTCCCGACTCTACCCATTGGCGGATGCAATTCGACGGGTCCAAGATGCGCACCGTCTTGGGAGCCGGCATCGTGCTCACCTCTCCCAAAGGCGACAAACTCAGATACACGCTGCAAATCCACTTCGCCGCCTCCACCAACGTGGCCGACTACGAGGCGCTCATACATGGGCTCCAGCTAGCCAAAGAACTCGGCATACGCCGGATCCTGTGTTATGGCGACTCAGACCTGGTGGTCCAGCAGTCATCTGGCGACTGGGACGCCAAGGATGCAAACATGGCGAGCTATCGATTCCTCGTCCAGCAGATCAGTGGGTACTTCGAAGGGTGCGAGTTACTTCACATACCACGGGCCGACAACGACCAAGCAGATGCCCTGGCGCGGATCGGCTCCACCCAACAGGCTATACCGACTGGTGTCTCCCTCCAGTGCCTCCTCAAGCCGTCCATCAAGCCGTCTCCAGAGTCGGACTCTATCTTCGTACCGCCTGCCCCCGATGCAGCCGGATCCGACTGGAGGAACCCCGCAGGCGGCACGGGGACTTCGACAACCGGCCCGGGGACTGCCGTAGTCACACCCGGCTTGGGGACTTCAGAACCCGGCCCGGGGACTGCAGCAGTCGGCCCGGGGACTGCAGCAACACAAGAAGCGGTGGCCGACTCCAATTCCATGCTACCCGACCCACCCACCCGAGTCATGGTGGCCGTACTAACAGTAGAAGAAGTCACAGCTCCATCATGGGCCCAACCCATCCTCAAATTCCTAGTCAACAAAGAGCTACCGGCTGATGAGATCTCAGCAAGACTAGTGCAACGACGAGCCGGAGCATATGCAATAATAAACACAGAGCTTGTCAAGCGCAGTGTCACTGGAGTCTTCCAGCGCTGTGTCGAGCCAGAGAAAGGAGTGGCAATCCTCAAGGATATCCATCAAGGCGAATGCGGCCACCAGGCAGCCTCAAGATCACTTGTGGCCAAAGCTTTCCGCCACGGTTTCTTTTGGCCGACTGCTTTGGAAGATGCCAAAGAGATAGTCAAGAGCTGCATAGGATGCCAAGTCTTCTGTTCTAAGCAACACCTGCCGGCTTCTGCACTCAAGACCATTCCCCTCACCTGGCCCTTTGCCGTCTGGGGACTGGACATGGTGGGCCCATTCAAGATAGCCCGCGGCGGCTTGACACATCTGCTTGTCGCCGTGGACAAGTTTACCAAGTGGATCGAAGCGAAGCCGATCAAGAAGCTGAACGGGCCGACTGCCGTGACGTTCGTCACCGACATCACTACTCGGTATGGTCTACCGCATAGCATCATCACCGACAACGGCACAAACTTTGCCAAAGGAGCACTGGCACGTTTCTGCGCGACGCAGGGTATCCGACTGGACTTAGCGTCCGTTGCCCACCCGCAGTCAAACGGCCAGGTCGAGCGAGCAAATGGACTCATCCTCTCTGGCATCAAGGCCCGACTGGTCGTACCACTGGAGCGATCGGCCGGCTGCTGGCTCGATGAGCTGCCGGCTGTCCTCTGGAGTCTGCGTACTACCCCCAACAAGTCAACCGGCTTCACTCCGTTCTTCCTTGTATATGGTGCCGAGGCTGTCATCCCAACCGACATCGAGTTCGACTCGCCTCGGGTCACCATGTACACGGAGGCGGAGGCCAAGGAAGCGCGAGAAGACAGCGTCGACCTGCTGGAAGAAGGCCAGCTGTTAGCACTCAGTCGGTCCGCCATCTACCAGCAGGGGTTGCGCCGTTACCACAACCGCAAGGTCAAGCAAAGATCTTTCCAGGAGGGCGACCTTGTGCTCCGGCTGATCCAGCGAACAGCCGGCCAGCACAAGCTCTCGGCCCCTTGGGAAGGCCCTTTCATCATCAGCAAGGCACTAGGCAACGACTCCTACTACCTGATCGACGCGCAAAAGCCAAAAGCATGCAAGAGGGATGATTCTGGCAAGGAGTCGGAGCGACCATGGAACGCAAACCTCCTGAGAAGATTTTAGTGGTTAAAAGCAGTATGTATCATGCTACCCTTTTGTATTAAGTACGAAACAACAGGCCCCCCGAGGGGCACTCGGGGGCTGCCTTCCTTTATCTATGAATGACGAGTGTCATATTCATGAATGTATTATTACATTTGATTTCTGTCTGGCACCGGGTTCGACTAGTCGGCCCGAGGAATGGCCGCCTTAAGTTATATTAAAGTTCTACCTGAAGTCAGACAAGTAGTGTGCCGGCTCCCGAGTCCTCTCTTGTTGAAAGTCGCAGCTCAAAGAACCGACTGTCCGACTAGCAAGAGCCAAGACAGAAAGGATGCCCACACGAAAAACGGCTAAGGACTAATGAACTTGTATAGCGAAAAGACGGCCTCCAACCACGCTTGCCGGCTGTCAGAACAGCTGGCTGGCCGGCTTCCCAAACACTTCGCTGTAATCCAACAAAGCTAGAGTACTTGCCCTCCCAACTGGCCAAGCACTTCTCCAGCCACAGATTGCAGAGCAACTGTCCGACTGGGGAGGCGGCAACCAAGGGAGGGCGGCAAAGGAAACAGCAGAAGGATGAAAAGCAAAGAACAAGGAAAAGCCAAACACATGCATAATCATATCTACATATAAAGCCCCCAACAGGCCGGCAATCAACATAGTTCGAATACACCCCCAGTGGGTGGAATTGTGCAAACTTAACAAAATATTGTTCCCGAAGTATTAAGACAGGAAAATAAAGATAGCAGACTAGACTAAAGGCGCGGTGTGGGAGCCGGGTTGGTCGGTGGAGACGGCGTCACCGGCCATAGGAGTGGCCGGCTGGCGGGTCTCGGCTTGATCATCGCCGGCAGGAGGTGCACCCGCGCGTGCCGTGTTGCTGGAGGCACGGTCAAGCTGAGGCTGGTCGGCCGCTCCACCATCCGGCACGGCGTCTTCACCCTCCTCCTCCTCTTCACCCTCGTCACTGGAGTCGATCTCCTTCGCCGAGTCTTCGCTGTCTGCCAGGTTTAGCTCGAACCATTCCTCCGGCTGGGCAACACCGTTGTCGTCCACCTCAGGGGCGAAGGCGCTGGTGTCGGTGTAGTCGGCGATCGCTGAAGCCCGCCGGATGATAGCCGGCCGCGCCGGTTCTAGCTCCGTGTCGGCCTGCTACCGCCAGGTGGCCAGCTGGTCCAGACTCAGCCCGGGATACCAGGCCTTGACGAACTCCAGCGCCCGCCTGGCGCCGGACCGAGCCGCCAAAGCCTTCCAGGCCTCGAAGCGGCCGACCGCCACCTCCGGCCAGTCGGCGGTCCGACTGGGGGTGCGGGGAATCACTTCACCAGGCCAAAGAGCGGCCAACACCTGCGCCCCAACATGTTGAAGCCGGCGGAGCAGGCGATGAGCCGGCTGGAGGCGAGCCTGGATCGCCAAGAGCTGCTCCTCCAGCGACCGGCGAGCGTTTGGCGCGATCTCAGCGCCAGCCTGCCTCTGTGCCTCGCGGCGGGCCTCGATGATCTGGTTGGCAGCGGTAGAGTAGCCAGTGAAGTACTCTGCGCAAGAAAGAAAGAGAAAGAAGAGAAAAAACACCAAGTCAGAAAACGAGACAAAACGGCAAGCGGCAAGCAAGGACGAAGGAGAAGGCGGCTTACCGTCAACCAAATCTTCGATCTGGCCATAGCCGTTGATCAGCGTCTGCTTCGCTTCGGCCCAGCTAGCCGCCTCTGTCTTGTACTTGGCCTGGAGGGCGGCCTCGCTATCCTGCACCGCCTTCAGGGCCGCCTTGTGGCTCTCCTCCTGGTCGGCCAACCTCTTGGCCAGGCGGTCACGCTCCTGCGCCAAGGCGGCAAACTCGGCCTCCTTAGCGCGGAGGGCGGCCTGAGACCCTCCCAGGTGCTCCCTTAGACTGGCATTGGCCGCTGCAGGGATGGCAGAGAAAAAAGAAGCAATAAGAAGAAGTCATCAAGGAAGATCTGACCCGACTGCTGAGCAGTCGGCCCGAATCTCGGGGACTACACCAAGTGGGTGCGCTGACGCGCCCCCACATGAGATAAAGGACGAAGCACTTACCCCAGCTCTCAGATAGGTCAGCAGTCTTCTGGGTCAGTTCCCGAGCCTGGGAGTTGAAGGCAGCCGCGCGGAGGTTGTGGTAGTCCTGCAAGTCAGGAAAAAGAGCGAATGAGAACAAGAATAGCAACACAAGGTCTGCTAGGAAGTTCCAAGCCGCCTGCTCAGCAGCCGACTCGGAACTCGGGGACTACACCCAGTGGGTGCGCTGACGTGCCCCCACGGAAGAAATCAAGATAAAAAAAGCCAAGACAAGAAGACTAACCCAGATGGCCGCCCGCGTCGCAAGGAACTCGTCGTTGTACTTCCTCAGCGCCGTAGCCTGGGCTTGGAGCCGGGTCCGGACGTCCTGCGCGGCCACGTTCATCACGGCCGTCCCTCCGCCCGGCGTCCACCCCGAGCTGGCGCTAGCCGCCTCCATAACCTGAGCCGACGAGCTGGAGCCCGCGGCCGGCTGCGGCTCTCATGCGGCCTTCCCCGCGCGCTGACGCGACGGCGTTCGGACCACCAGATCAGTCCTCGCGGCCGGCTCGCCCCCGGCCAATTGCACAGGCGGCAGGTTAGGCCGGCCGCCTTGAGTCGCCCCAGTCGGCGGGGCCGGTGCCGCCACCCTCTCCAGGACGACAACGTCGTCCTCCCTCTCCAGTCCCGGCTGGTCACCGCCAGCTCCTTCTGGCGAGGGCTCTTGGGCCCCAGGCGCTGCGACGAGCAGTGGGGTGACCAGCAAGGCCCCCTCCGCCATCGCCGCAGCAGCAGCCTCCGCTTGGGCCTTGGCCGCGGCGTAGGCGCGCGCCTTCGCCGCCTCCTCCTCCTGCGCCGCCTTGGCGGCGGCCGCCCTCAATGCCTCCGTCTCCCGCACCTCCCGCGCCTCCCGCGCGTTCCGCTCCGTCGTCGCCTGAAGATCTGCACGGGGGTCCACGCGGCGAGTAGTGCTCCCAGATCCTCCCGGCGACCCAACGACGGAGGCGGCAACAGCCCGCTCGAGCGACAATGGAGCCCTGGTTTTTTGAGAAAGGACAAGGACTCAGGAACTACCAGAGAAAAGAAGAAAGAGTACATGAAGGAATATATACTTACGCCGACACCGTCTGCGGCTGCTTCACCGCCTTGCGGAAGCGGGCCGCCTTCGCGGCCGCCTCTTCCCACCTGGTCGCCGCTGCCCTGCCTCTGGGCTTCTTCTGCGGACTGCCGAACAAGCCCAGCGCAGCATGACGCTTTTGCCCGCCGCCCCGAGCAGGCGGCGCGGCGGAGGAACCCGTGCCATGGCCAGACGCCGGCTGGCGGCGTGGAATGACTTCCGCCTCATCGTCATCCGGCCAATCGTCGAAGCTGACTCCAAGCCCGGAGCCGCCTGCCTCGCCGCCGGCTTGGCCACCGCCCGCCTCGGTGTTGTCATTCATGGCGGCCGCCCCCAAGTCAGGGTCCTCCAGGTCGTGCTCCATCCGGTCTAGGACAAATCGGCGCTCCGCGTCCGACCCGCCTGCAGGCCGAAGGAGAGGGCTCTGTCGAGACAAGCTGGCTAGTCAGAGTCGGCCAAAAGGAACTCGGCGACAAAACTGAGAGAAGAAAGGGAAAAAAAGAGAACATACCGTGGGTGGCGGGTGAGCTCGGCAATATGGCTCCTTGCCAAACCGCCACTCTGCGGAGAGCTTGCAGTTCGCATGGTAGTTCACCATGTGGGCCACTTCGTCGTGCGGCATGTCTTTGGTGCACATCCGACTCGGATCGAGCTGGCCGCTCATCTGACAAATCAGATGAGGGTGGCTCTGGAGCGGAAGCACCCGGCGCGTGACGAAGGCCGCCAGCAGGTCGGGCCCAGATAGGCCCTCCGACTGGATCATCACCCGCAGTCGGGTGACAGCCGCGGCTCCAGCCGGCATCAGCGTCACGGCCCGATAGGACCATTGGGGCCGCCTACCCGCCGGCGGGCCGGCTTCGTAAGCCGGCAGATTGACGTAGTCGCCTTGCGGGGCGACGTTCTTCACATAGAAGTACAACTTCTGCCATAGCTTCACCGACTGGATCAGCGTGATGACGGGGAAGGGGTTGTTGGCTGTCACCCTCCGCATCGCGATAAAGGCGCCACTCTGAGCCAGCACGCCCTTAATACGCGTGCCCAGCTTGGACTGGAAGAACTCCCCCCAGAGCTCGAGGGTGGGGAGGACGCGAGGTAGCCTTCGCACAAGGTGACGAAGGCGGACAACAGCACCACCGTGTTCGGGGTGAGGTGGTGCGGCTGGAGTTGGTAGAATTCAAGAAAGGAGCGGAAGAAGGCGCTCGCGGGCAAGCCGATGCCGCGCAAGAAATGCGAGCGGAAGACCACCCGCTCGCCCTCCTCCGGCTCCGGCGTGATCTCCCTCGCGGGCGCAAGACGGACCCACACCTTGTCCGCGCCGGGCAGCCGCCGCGTCTTGCGGAGGAACTCGACGTGGTCCTCATGGACATTGGAGCCGTCCCAATCCCCGTCGTACTGCATCGCGGCGTGAGGCTGGCGAGAATGAGCGCGGGGGCGGAGAAGGGAGTGGTGGAACGGTACGGCGGCGAGACGCTGCTATGAGGGAGAGCAGAAGGAAGAAGATGGCGGAGAGGAAAGGGGCGTGCGAGCGCCTGCCGCTTCCCCCCTCCCCCTACTTATAGCCTCGCACGGCGAAGCCGAGGAGGCGAGGCGTGGTGTGGGACGTGGGATTAACTGCACCCACTTCCCCCACGCCCCGCGATTAACTGCGCCCTAAAGACGTGCCGAAACCGCCGCAGGAAGACATGCGAGCGACTTTGGGCCGCAGAGAATCCACGCCTGGGCCCGGGCGTAGGAGTGGCGGGCCCCCCGGCCTGCGGTGACGTCTTGTCGCACGCGTGGGCTGGCAGGCTTTTTGGCCAAGAGATGCCACGTGGTACGCAGGCGGCGAGTGGCCGGCCCGCAGCCCGGCGCGCGAGCCGCAGACTCCCGCCCTCCGACTTCAAAAAATTTCGCCAAGACAGCGCACCCAACCGAAGCCGGCTCCCAGCTGCCGGCTCGTCAAGATAGGAAGCTGACCGAGCTTCTCGACTCCCACCCAACCTCGAAGCTCAATCAGATTCGGGGACTACTGTCGGAGTAAATAGCCACGGGTAGCCTAACCGACTCCCCCTGGCTCCTCAAGAAATTATCAGGCCATTTGAGCCTTCAAGCATTCGAAGCACAGGGCCGCCTTCCCCCGGCCGGCTATCCCAGGGGCCGACTCTCAGAAGGCGACCCATTCCCAGAAACCTTCCCCAAGATAGCTACGAGATGGCCGACTCCAGGAAGCCGGCTCCAAAAGGACCGACTCCCAAAAGCCGGGCATGAAGAACGCCTACTCCCAAAAGCCGGCCATGAAGAACGCCGGCTCCAAGAAGCCAGCCAAGACAGCACCCACCAAAACTATGCCCACATAACAGTGATAAGACGGGGCGTGGCCACAGTACAGCCCACTACCCCCGATCCCGAAGCAGGCATGGCCACAGGACGCCGTACGAGTCAGCCATCTCCCGTCCGGCGTGGCACTCTAGCCATGTTGGCCTCGACGTCATCCACGACAGACGCCAGTACGGCCCGTGGGCAGCGGGCCCCTTTAGCCAGAGAGACGCTCGAGGGCGGCCCGGCCTCCCCTAGTCGGCCAGGGGCATAGCCGGCCCCCAGAAGCCGGCTACCTCCCTCCCTCGAAGCATGTGCCACATTAAGGAGACAAGACGAGGTAAGGCTACAGTGAGAGCCCATGAGGCGGCACACTGTAGCCACGCTTACCCCGACAAAGCCCTCGTCATTAGGGGCGAGGCAACAGTAACCAGCCGCCAACAAGACCCCCAAGCGGTGGGGCCGGCCTGTCTACCAAGAGGCCGGCAGCCGGCGGGACCCACCAGTCGGCGGGCCCCACAGGCCGGCGGAGAAGTCGGCGAACACAGACACTGACGGCTGGGGCCCGCACCCAGCCGGATTACTATTGTACCCCTGGGGGGTAGGCCTATATAAACCCCCCGGGGCAACCATGCAAAGGGTTGGTCTCATAGAGTTACACACACCATATAGAGAGAAAAGGAAGAGCTAGCCTTGCTCTTCTTCTCCCCCGAATCCGACAGCTCAAGGAGCACTTGTAGCTACTCGTTTTGATCTGGTGATCATGCGGAGACCCCGTAGAGCAGGACTAGGGGCGTTATCTCCACGGAGAGCCCCGAACCTGGGTAAGATTCGCCGGCGTGCATGTCTTTGCCTCATCCCGTTTCCAGGCACCGGCGACGTCTTACTGGCTCCCACAATGATAAGCCACCCATTGGCATATGTCGCACCCACCACCCGACATGTTCCTTGTCTTCGCAAAGATCTGCATGCCACCATGGAGGTGCCTCCCGAGCCCTGGCCCAACGTAGTTGATGGTGTTGGAAGCCGTGGGCTCAAGGGTGGCTCGCTCTGTTGGTGTTAGCGCGAGCTGCCCCGACAAGGGCCTTGCTGGGGCCGCGGAGGCTGCCCCGGCAAGGGTCTTGCCGGCGGAACCTGCTTCGTCCCTCTGCTCTCTGTGGTCTCGACCTTGGCGTTGCTTTGCTTGTGCTTTGGGTTTACCTTGGCTCACCTCCTCTCCTTTGCCAGGTGCGGCCGTGGTGCGTGGCTCCGACAGCCCGTGCATAAGTAAAGGGGTCAAAAGGAGAGTCCCTACTTTTGTACACCGACAGTAACGGAACGCCGTTAAGCCATCGGGTCCGGTTTTGGATCCGATAACCCGTGAACAGCCCCGACCAATGGGGATTTTCCACGTGTAAAATCATCATTTGCTGGAGGAAACACGTGTCGGCTCACCGTTGGGACAGATGTCATCCACTCATTGGACCGAAGGCGCCTATGATACGGCGACAAGTGGCACGGCCCAATAGAGGCCCATTCCTGTGAAAAGGCCGGCCCGTTTGACTTGGTCAAAAGGTGGTGGGCCGGCCCACGGAAAGCCTGTTGACGACATGTTTGCATATAGCCCATTTACAACCCGCTAACCCAGGGCCCGTTACGACCTCTCTGAATTAGGCCCAGTAGCGTCATCTGGGCCGTCCAATATGATTCCAGCCCGTTTAAACTTTCGGTCCATGTGTGGCCCATGACTTCTTTCGGCCCATATGAGGCCCTTTGTAACTCTTGGCCCATTAACGGCCCATGGTGAAACTGGCCCGTAATGAACATTTTATCACTTTATACCCATTAACGGCCCGTTATTCCATCGGGCCGTTTCCAACCCAAGTTATCTTTTGGCCTTCTCAGGGCCCATTGATTCTTGGGCTCATTTGCAGCATTCGGTTACATACGGTCCGTTACTGTCATTTTCTGCTTGTGGGCCAAATTCAGCCCGTCGTTACAGTCGGCCCGTTTGTGGACCGTTAATACGTTGGGCCATTTTCATGTAAAAAAACCCGTTGGGCTGTTTTCATAGAGTTATCAAATACGGCCTATTAACGGCCCGTTATGGTCCACGAATAGTACGACCCATGATTGGCGAAATGATGATACGCCCCGTAGAAGGCCCATGGATCGTACGGCCCGTATGAGGCCCATGGATCGTACGGCCCGTAGAAGGCCCATGGATCGTCCGGCCCATAGAAGGCCCATGGACCCTACGGCCCGTAGAAGGCCCATGAATCCTAAGGCCCGTATAGAAGGCCAATGGATCCTATGGCTCGTATAGAAGGCCAATGGATCCTACGGCCGGAAGAAGGCCCATGATCGTATGGCCTACAGGAGGCCCATGGTTACAATAGTCCGTGTGTTGCCATGATTATTTTGGCCTAGTTACCAAAAATAGGCTATTGTGGCCACTAGAAAAACACAGAAAAAGAACTGCAGTGACTACAAGCAAACAACTAAACAAGACAATAAGGAAATAAATAAGCAAGCAATTAACGCTAGCCTATTACCGCTATTACACATATTACATCCACTGGGCATCAAAGTTCGCCACCAGTGCAAATATAGGGAACAAAGCAGCATATTACATACACTGACCATCAAAATTGGCCACCAGTGCAAATAAACGCGGCAGCAAAACAAGAGCATAACTGAAACAACTTCAGAAGAGCTCAAGAAGCGTTATCCTGGGTATCCACCATGCTGGCAATAAGCTTAGCAAGCTTATTAGCTTTGTCCTGTTTGGCGCTAAAATCCTCCAACGCTTGCTGTTGCACCAGAAAGTATGCATCTCAATGCTCTAGGGACTTCCGCAGTCCTTCTGCTTCTTGATGCAGGACAGCTGATCGATGTCTTTCAGCTTGTAGTTGAGACTCAAGAAACCGAACTGATTCAGACAGTGAGTTTGAATAACTTGTGCAAGCGGTAGTGGCCAGTAACTCGAACACTAAACCAAGACAGGACTTTGGTGTTGTCTCACTGTCTTCAAGATAGTCTTCCTTAGCTGTTTTATCAGCTTTGTTGGAGACCAACAAGGATGTGTCACTATCCTGAACCTTATCTGCATTACTTCCTTTACCATTGCTTAATAAGGCACTCTTCCCAAATATTCTGTCAGCATTCTAAATGAAGAAACAAGCAGACACATAACAAGTTTAGCATGTACTAGTATATGAAACTCATTTTGGTGAACCAATTCATTAGTAAGGTGGACAGGATTAAACTACCAAGTCTTCTATTGCCAAGTACTAGTACATAATAAAAGCATCAAACAAACATATATCTATGTCCTATGGTCACTGCATTGTCCCGCCAAATCAAAATAGAGACATGGTTCAAATCATATCAGTTTAAGACAAAGCAACAGTGAAAGAATACAAAGCGTGCGAAACTACACGGCACAACAAGATTTCAGATGGGTACCACGAGTCTACATGTACAACAACACTATTGGCTCTGTTGTGATGCTAGTAATGTGCATGATATGAAAGTCAACTGTATACACAATTGAAATTGAAATCAATAGAGCTATTGATAAGAGCAAACCTGTTAAAGAAACATGCGTGAACATACCTACTGTGCCATTGGAGTTTCGATTGGATCCTTCAATTTAAAAATAAGTTTGTATGAGTAAATACAGTGATACAAGAGCAAAGCAATCATAGTTAAAAAAGGCATGCCTAAGCGAGCGCTTAAGCGCGCCTAGGCTCTAGGCGTTGGCAAAACGCATTGCGTATAACTACGCTTAATCTGTGCATAACTATGCATAAGCATGCGCTTTGGCCAGTAAAGCGCAAGGCGGTGGCAAAACGCACAATTAACGCCTAGCGCCTTTTTGAACTATGATAGCAATGGAATCTTAAATTAGAACAATTGTTCTTCAGGTTTAGACACTTGTTCTACATGAACAGAGTACAATAAGACGCAAGAATATAATACTTAAAAATAGAAAATGAGCTCATAGACCTTACCACATTCTTGGTTCGGGACCAGTACAGAACAAGGCGTTCCTAGTCATCGTCCAGTAAATGTGTCTCAGGAGAACGTAAGGGAATTTGATGAGTTTCTTTGCCGGTGAAGTACGTTTTCTTCAGGTAATTCCGATACTGCCACCAAGCATTCTTGAAGATAGCAGAGGTATTAGCACAGGTTACCTCATCCTGAGTTTCCAAATCGGTCCTTCTCTATAGAGGAAAATGGGAAAATTTGCTGTATTATAACCATCATGGAGGTAGGATGTATGGGACAAAGCAAAGTAATTGCCATGAATAACATTACTTACACATAACTCCTGGACAAACACCTGCAACTGACATTTTCCTTCATCTTTAGTATAATATTTCCAAGATGGGAAGATACGCACATACGATTTAACAACATCAAATGCGATAGATGCTAAACTACGACTAGCTGGTTGTGCTTCCTCCACAGGAATAGGCGTACTAACTGGTGGAGTTGGGGTTCGCCGTGATAGTACTGGCCCTTTGGGCACTGGAGCTGCCTTACTAACTGCTCTTGTTTGGGAGCTTTGTGGTGGAGATGGTGTTGTGTCAACAGGAACTGGGTTACTATCGGCTGGGGTTGGGGTTAGATTGGGTGAAGCTGGTTCTCTGTCCATCGCACTAGGGGTACAATCTGCGAGAGTTTGGGTTATGTGTGGTAGGGCTGGTTCTTGTGCATGTACAACCGGGGTGCTATCTCCACAAAGAGGTAGCACTGTTTTATTTGAAGAGCGTGTTTTTAATCTGCTAGATACTGGCATCACCCGCTCCAATTCAAATGGCTGATAAACAGGAATCATGGTTGAATGTACATACATTGTATGAGAGACAGATGCAATAGATAGTGTGGAAAAAAGAGGGCATGAAATAGTTGACATGTATATTGTTTAACTAAAATGGATAGCATGACATAATTTCACATATATGATGTCTATCTAAACTGGATAGCATAGCATAACATAATTCAAAGATATGATGAATAACTAAACATGATCGCATGACATAATTCACCTACATGTTATCTAAGCAATCAGGATCGCATCATTTAATTCACATATGTGATTTATATGCTAAACAGAGGGCATTCGATATGATGTCTGAACTAAGGACATGGTGTTGAATATTGTGTATATGATGTCTAAACTATGCAATGCAAGACACCATATGCATGATATGAGCAGTATAACCATGCCAAGTTAGAGCATACACCTCAGTGGGGGAATAGGACTGGTCATCTGTCTCTGAATCCATCTCTGAGGAGCTATCGGGACCCAACAAGAGATCTTCTTCGACAGGTAGCACTGTCTGCTCTGAAGGCCTTGTTTTCACTCCAGATTTTTCCATCTCCCACCCAAATGGCTGATTCACAGGAAGAGTAGTTTAATGTACAAACATTGTCGACAAATGGAAATGTAATGAAGAAAAGGATGGGCAAGATATCATTCAAATATATGATGCCTGGTTAAATAGGATGGCATTACACATTTCACATATATTATGGCTGGCTAAAAGACATGAGACTGCATAATTCCCATATATGATATAGAAACTAAATAGGTGGCATTCCAGAACATGTCTAAACTAAGCAGATGACATATATGATGTCAAAAGTAGGCACTGCAAGGCAACATATGGATGATATGACTAACATCATCATGCCAAGGTAGAGCAAACACCTTGGGGGTAAATAGGAGTGGTCAGCGGCGTCTGAATCCGCCTCAGAACAGATATCTTCCTCTGGATTACAATCTGGAGAGGGGTGGCGAGGGTTTTCCTTTGAACACACCATGGAGCGATGTCTGCATGACATTGTATTGCCGCGCAAAACTCTTCTCTTTTTCTCTACATGTTCAGCATGACTGTGTACAATGTCTGACATGCATACGAAAAAATATGGTGAGATTATGTAAGGAGAGCATGCAGAAATTTAGAGTGATGGTAACAACCAGTGGATGGATCCAAAAATAATGATAGCAGACTGATGATTGCTTTAATTTAATAAAAAGACAGATGATGATTGCTTTACTATTTGTTTCCCACCCAAGATGAACAACATAGGCATACCCTAGGTGAACCAGATATTACACATACATACTATTCATTGCTGCCTCGATATGCGCCCCACAACTAATTTAGAACTCAAGTTTGAACATTAATTTGGACCTGACTTGGGAGTCCAAGAGGTGAACAGGACGATAAAGTAGCAGGTAATTTTAAGCAATGCATAACATAAGCAGAAACAAAAGAGTGCGACCTCTCTTGTGGACCCGTGTACTCCTCAGGTTCATCTGCTGAGTCGATGATGGTGATGCCGTTACGGTGGGTGCCGGCGGTAGGGAAGGAGATCTGAGGCGGCGAAAGACGGGCAGGAGTCGTGATGTCTGGTTTGGTGGATGCTTCTGTCGATGGAGCAGCTCAGGTGAGGTGGACGACGTCGCGGCAGGAGCAGGACAAACCACACAAAGTTCCCTTCGACACCTACCTGTAACTGAAGTAATTTTGTAAGGGCTCATTTGGCTTGCATGATTCTAAAAACGCAGGGATAGGAAAAACACCAGAATAGGATAGGAATGCACATGGTAAATAGAGCATTTGTAAACATAGGATTTCTGTCAACTTGGGTGTTTGGTTTACATGAATTGGAAGAGCAGAGGAATGCAAAGAAACATGGCCAAAATAAAGTGAAACCATATGAAAGCGTGTACAGTTAGAATGTTATTCTGCCACTAATGCACTTGGTCTTGTTTTCATGCATAGGATTTTGAAAAGTAGGTCCAGGTGGATGTTTTGCTTCATTCCTTTCAACAAAATGCATGAATAATTGAATAGTAGAGTGCCATTGGAAAATTCCCTATTGCTATGTTTTTCCGTTGAACCAAAATAGCCCTAATGGATCGACGTGAATGTATAGTAATAAGTGATGCAACAAGTGTACAACCTCTTTGCCGTAGCCGTGTAGACCTCAGCATCATTGGGTTGGTCGCTGAAGCAGTTGAGGCAGAGGTGGCTGTCAGAGGTGTGGAGGAATATCTGAGGAATCTATAGACAACGTCCAGGGCACTGCTCTGTTGTGATGGATCGTTCTGTCATTGGAGCAGCTCCGGTGAGCCGTAAGACGTCAAGGCTGAAGCAGCACAAGACAGACATCGTCAACCTCAAGTGGGATTCTAATAGCATCTCCAATAGATGATGTAAAATAGATGTAAAATTTACATCACCAAAAACCACCTGACTACAACAGATGAGGTAAAAACTGTTGACTCTGAACTTAACTGTCGAAACTAAAATTTGCTATGGAATCTGAATGTTACTGTCGAAACTGAACGCAATGGTAGCAGAGAGGCACTTGACATTTAGTTTAGGGAGGGCCTGCAGTTCATCTTCAACCTGCACCCCCCTGAGCCGCCAGCCACCACCGGCCGAACTGCCGGCCCCAGCGCCGCCTCGCCGCCCCGAAACAACTCCCCACCGCCGCCCGGCCAGCCCTCTAAGCCCCCCGCCCCCACCCTGAACCCTAAGATAGATAGTGGGGTACCTCTCCGGCCAGCCCCCGTCCCCGCTGCGGGTGGTTCTTCCTTAACTCCGGCGAGCCCCCCAACCCCTGAAAATCGACTGACCCAAAAGTCGATTCAGCCGACTGATGTGTGGCTAAATCGGAGCAGAGCAGGAGCACGAGCGAGGGGGAGAGCAGTAGCAGCAGCTGGGCGAGCGAGCGATCGAGCAAGAGGCGGAGCAGCAGCAGCAGCGCGAGCGATCGAGCGAGTGAGCAAGAGCCGGAGCAGCAGCAGCAGATCCGGCTGGTATGGACGCCGCCGCCGAAGGGGCCTCGCACTGG
This sequence comes from Triticum aestivum, assembly GCF_018294505.1. Lineage (NCBI taxonomy): Eukaryota > Viridiplantae > Streptophyta > Magnoliopsida > Poales > Poaceae > Triticum > Triticum aestivum. Next base: position 371,944,285 of record NC_057796.1, on the reverse strand, counting down.
GGGAGAGCCGCCATGGAGATGTCGCCCGCAGCGCCGGCTTCATGGTAGCCGCTCCATGGGGGTGCAGGATGGAGCACCATCGGCGCCGGGAGGTCGAGTTAAGGAGAAGGTGCGATGCGATGAGTGTACAACCTCTTTGGTGGCACTGAGTAGGCCTCGGATTCGTCCGAGGAGTCAGTGAGGATGCTGCGGTTCCGGTGGAGCAGGTTAAGGCGGCGCTGTGGGGATGGAGCAGCCGCGATAGACGAGGTGATCGTTGGAGCAGCTCCTTGGAGGTGGAGGACGGGGCGGCTGAACCAGCGGGACGACGGATCCTCATCCGGGGAGGTGGACGAGGGACGTCGAGCTGTTGCGGTGGACGACGTCGTCGGGGAAGAGGCTCCGGCTGGGCAGTGGTGAGGTGGCGGACGGAGGAGGGTGGGGTGTCGCGGCTGGAGCAGAGAGGTTATGGTGGCCTGGGATTTCGAATGGCGAAAAGGGGGCGATGGGAGGGGTGAAGAATGACTTAGGGACGCGCTTGTCCAAAATGTAGGGTGTGTTACAAAAGTACCCCCCACCGATTTGAACTAGCGGCCCTTTCGGCTCAGGGTTAGAAGGGGGATTTTGCGTGTCGGGATTTGGCAGCTGGAGGGAGTTTTCGCGCGCGTTGTAATTTCGGGATAGCAAGGCGCGGGTTGTGAAGGCGCTAGTTTTGGGAGCACGATATCTGAATTTTTGGGATATAACAAGACACGGGTTGAATTTTAGGGACAAGCCTAACGTCTAGTAATATTGTACTTGTACGTACCAAATCAATTCGCACTTCCCTCAACCAAAAAGAAAACGAAAAAAATAAAACTATTCACACCACACAAAGAGAGAGTCTTGCCCCGTTTTACTATACAAATGCTATTCAAAGCTACTCCCTCCTTCCATCTATATAGGGCCTAATGCGTTTTTCGATGCTAACTTTGACCAAATATTAGAGCAATAATATATGACATGCAACTTACACAAAGCACACCATTAAATTCATCTATGAAAGGTTCTTTCAATGATATAATTTTCACATTGTGCATGTCATGTACTATTAATCTTGTCAATAGTCAATGGCGGTCTTAAAAAACTCATTACGCCCTAATAGATGGAAGGAGGGAGTATGAATCCATGTTATGTCCGATTAAATTTTTTCGCTTGCTGTATAATGCATGTAACCTACTCATACCAACATTTTAGTGCATTACAAATGTCTATACTACCACTGCAATTCAAACTAAATTTGAATTCGTTTCTCTATTTCAATAAGAATCTACAATCATGATTGTTGCCAACTTCAACCATCATTCATGTATTACCTTAATAACACACCACATGATTACTATAGAGATAGATATGAACTATGTGTACTACATGAACTCGAATTCTATTTTTTGAATACACTTGATGTAGATTCCAAATAATAGTACATTTGATGTACTAACTATATATTCATAATCTAAACCATGTTCCATACGTACACCGTGTTTATCACACAAAGTATAGTGCCCCCCTACATTATGACAAGTATTTAGACCTGAGCTGCAAAAGCCACACATTAGCCCAAATTATAATCAATGTTCTATGTATTATACGTTGTACTAGCAAGATGCCCATGCGTTCCATAGAACATCAACATGACGAAGGGGCCTAATTTGCAAATATGGAGAGGGGTGTGGGTATCTTTTTCAAACTTCCAATAGTTTCCTTCCTATCCGCCAGATATAAATCGGACGGCCTATATTGCAGGATGGCAGGCACACCATCATCAACAACTCCGTTTTTTATAAGAGTAGAGATAAAATATATTATATGTAGTATAACATGTTCATAACCACACCATGTGTATCACCGTTATATATATTCACACATGCGTCGGTTTAAAACACTATGATAAATTCTTCAAATGTCTGAATTCGCTTTTTATAATGAAGTATGATCTCTATTCGTCTTTTACACCCACACAATCCTATTATCTTTGTAGCTAGCGCTAACTTTCTCTCGTGCATGCACACACCCGCATCCCTCTCACCCTCCCTCAGCATTCTCTAGCTCCATCGCGCAAATTCGTCTTTTCACTTTAGGTCGTTCACCCACGGTGTGTGTAGCCCCCCCAGCTCCTTCTTTACGGCACACATCGATCGATATGCCTCTCTAGTCAGGTGTGCCTAGCACAAACACAAGCTTCCCCTCTTCTCTTATCACCGTCCATGCCTCACTCCCACCAATCTTTTACTTGATCTCGTACTCGCACGCTCCTTCCCCCTTGATATAGTATGCCTCCCGTACCACCTCCTAGATGCATCCCTCTCTCTCTCTATCCTTCTCCTCGTGCCTCATTTGTTTCTAACACACACATGCATGTATACCGATCGATCTCCCAACATATACCTAGATCAACTTTAACTATCCCCCCCCCATCGATCGACGTACCTCACAAGTTATGTCTCTCCTTCATCTAACAAAGGGCGATTGATCTTCCTATGTAGTTACGTCTGCTTACCACAGCCATATCGTCCCCCCTCATCATTCGTGCATGCCTCCTGACCCGTCTCTCACACGCATGTTGCACAGACAACAAGCAGCCATCTCATCTCTTATTGATATTGCGGGCGTGCCCTCCGTTTGTCTATCAAGCCTATCCCACCATTTGTTAGAAGCAACTCCACTACCACCCCCTCCAACGCTCTAGCTCTGTCTCCCTCCCAACCTTATTCCCCTCCTGCACATATGCATGGATGCCGATCGATCTCCCTTAAAACATGAGGCAGATCGATCTCCTTAATACATGAGGTAGGCCTCTCTCCTCCTCCACACATATACTAGCCATTGTACCTCTATAGTTAATTGGGCCTCCCTCTTCCCCCACCACACACCGATAGTCGAGCGCCACAGAGACAAACTGCACATGTCCCCTCTCACGTTCCAGTAGGCCAGCCACTCTATATCTTTGACGTGGGCACACACAAATTCGATGGCACTCTTTATCGATCGCGCGCGCGCACACACACACACACATCATCCCTCTCTTTGATTCTATGGACACCTCAAGCCGATGATACCTCCACTCTCTTCTCGTGGATCGCCCCCTCTATATATATGTTATATCTAGGACTCTATTTCACACACATTGTATATGTTACATTTTTTGATTGACCCCCCCAAAAAAACTCTCACGAACCCACACACTATATCTCCCTAGGTTTGTATCTCTCTCACACAACCCCACGCAGGTGGTGTACGTATACAAGAAGAGAATAGGTGCACCGTGCACGTACTCACGCTTCGTGCCCAGCCACACCCGCGCGGGTACACGGTGGAGCTCATTTCTTTACGAAATGGCAGCCCACGTGCTAATTTGAACGCCTGTAGCGGTTGTTTACCTAGGGAGGTCGTGTACCACGCGTGCACGAAACAAAGTTCAACTTGATGCGTTACCGCGTTATTTCTAAATAAAGTTATAGCGCTCAATGGCACGTACATAGAATATAAAATGATTTTTATGGAGAAAAAGGTACTCCACTCCACTATATACAATGGAGCCTGCCTGCCTGGTTTGTCGCTCTTCAGAGTATCTCACACAAGGTTGCGGTGGCCTCTCTCTCTCTCTCTCACCATTGGTCACTGATCCGGCCGCATCCCGTCCGCCGGGGGAAAGGGAGGAAGTGCATCGTTTCTCCGTTCGATGGCGCCGAGGCAGCACGTCCTGATCTGCGGTACACGCCGTTCTCTCTCACCAAGATCCGGCGCGTCAGGGCCTATGCCACCTGCTCGCTGCCACAGTATGGGCAGATTCCACCCGCCGCCGCTCACCTAGTTACATCCCGATGACCTCCAGGTATCCCCTCCGGCCTTGCTCCACTGCCCGTCTTCCACGTCGCTGCATGTGGATCTTCCATAGTTCTTTGCCCAAAACGTAGCTCGTCCGGCGTACTTTCCATATTGCAATCTCGTCCTCACACCGTTTTAGACAAACACAACCGTGTTGTTATCTTCCCTTAGGACAAGGAATATGCTTCTTTTTTTCGTCGCATGTGTCATTAACTGTTATTGGCCAGTAATTGTTTCCTTTCTACCTCTTTTTTGCAAACAGGGCTATCCATTTCACCTCGTTGTTATTGCGACCTTTGTGAACTGCACAAATCACTTTTTTCTTAAGAGTGTTTTGTGCAGTTGTACTAAAATGTCACACGGGCAACGTCTCTACATTTCAGTGCGACTGCACAAAGGGAGATTGGTTTTGCTCTATCCTCCCCATCCAACTCCGAGCCTAATCTTCTCCAACTAGTTAGTCTTAAGAGAGACCGCAAAGGTGACCGGCTTCTATTTGTGTGTTTATTGTTTCATTAGCAGTCCTCTATTATCGTAATCACACTTAATATCTTTGGAACAGGGACGCTCAGCTCTATTTTAGTGGAACTGCACAAAATGATCAGAATGTTGCATGCTCCAGACAACTACTTTTTTTCCCAACATGCCTTGTTGATTTTGACAGATCTGGGGGACGTTGCTGCCAATGAAAGCATGGATCAATTTTAATTTAACACCTTCTCACAACTCTGTCTTCAGTTGTGATGTAAATATTAGCTCTGATCTGCTAATAATTGACATGCATTAGCAAGGAATTTAGTTTTTTATTGTTTCCGAAAGAGCATCGATGGCAAGACACACGAAACAAAAGCTGAAAGCTCACACCATTGTACAATTTCATGTCGCTGGAAAATTATTTGTATAGTACGTCAATTATGTGAACAAATGCTGGAAGCTTGATAGCATTGCCAGAAGCCTCTTCAGCATCCGGGTCCATGTGCCATGCACAAAATTGTACTCATTCGTTCCTAAATATTTGTCTTTTTACAAATTTCAAATGGGCATATTTTAGAGTGTAGATTCACTCATTTTGCTTTGTATGTGTACTCCCTCCTTTCCTAAATACTCTATTCGTCTTTCTAGAGATTTCAACAAGTGACTACATACAAGGCATGGTACTTGCAATTTGGGTTTGTTGCACCAATTATACTGTAAGGGGTTCCCTTACAGTCTTTCTGTCAAAAAAACAAGTGACTACATACGGAGAAAAATGAGTGAATTTACACTCTAAAATATGTCTATATACATCCGTATGTAGTAGTCCATTTGAATCTCTAAAAAGACAGATATTTGAGTAGTCACTCATTGAAATCTCTAGAAAGACAAATACTCCGGAGTATATTTAAGAACCGAGGGGGTAGTGCACAACCGCATGGGAGACTCAGCCCGGTCATTGTGCCGCATTAATAGTGAGTAATGAGCAGTCAAATCATAAGCCCCACCTTTCCCACTGTAAGTTGCTCGGAAGAAGCAACCATCAATACGCTCTTCTTTGAATCCGCTCATACTACTCCATCCGTCACTGTTTATAGAGCGCGCTTCAGAAAAAAGAAAAAAATCTGTGGGACCAAGGCGACTAGCGATTGGCCTGAAAAATAGCATTGGTAGTTATAACACGGCATCTATTACTAGAGGGAATAATGTGTACACACATGCATGCAGTGATTCCACCCCGGGTACACACATGCATGCACTTACACCACTCTGTAGTAGTAGTACATCGAGAGAAAATTATGGACTTGATTGTGGTTACCACGCCCTAATTAATTGAGCATTAAACCAAACGCGTCTAAAGTCTCTCTGGTGGTGGAAATGCATTGAGAGAAATGCATCATAATGAAGCGCGCCCTGTAAACTGTGACGAAGGGAGGAGTAGTATGAAGGTGCAAAACCAAGTACGCGTATGGCCAGTCGGTCCACGCACCTCCTCTTGGCATATCACTGACATGTGGGACAGGAGTGTGAGCAAACCGATCTCAATTGACGGCAAAGAGCCAACCCGCCGTTCCTTGAGAGAGACGAGGAGCGAGAACACACAGACGGGCTCGCACGGAGGCCAAGATATATTCGAGCATGGCTGGTTGATCGATATCATCATTACATGTTGGGCTACCGTTTTCCGCCCTTCTCCGGAATAAACGTGTACTTTATCAGAGATTAAAAAAAAGAGTACAGACGCTCCACCATGCGGTTCTAGTAGTAGTACTACTCGTACTACTAAACCTTGCGCTTGGCTCTTTGCCTCTTCGTGAAGTCGAACAATGATGGTACTCCGCATGTTGGGTACTACAGTGTATGCCTCTGACAATCTGACACCGAATGGACTGATGCATGTCCACCGAGGGTAGGTTGCATTAGTCAAAAGGCGTAGGCGAGCTTCACCTTGTCCTGCAAGCTTCTCCTTGTTCTGCGAGTTGACGGGACACACCAAAAAGTAGTGCTAGTCCATACTCCCTCCTTTCCGGTGGTTAATATGGCTTAATCTTTTTTGTGGGTAAATGAGAGAGCTTTATTCATATATAAGCATTCTTAGGACGATCAACCAAGACACTGGTCACTAGGAAATGAGGTACCCCGCAAAAAAAGAAGTAGGAAGCGAGGTGTTTCATCAAGCCAGCTCTCGGCCACATTCAAAGTGCAGCAAGCACGGTTCGCACGAAGATGCGCCGCAAGGTTTGCTGACCTGTTTACATGCTGAATAACAGAAAAAGAGGAAATATTACCGAGCGCTCCTATTTGTAACAGGATATGTGCCAGAATTAAGCGAGAATTGTTGCGAGTGTTCCATGCAATCAACTTCCATTATCACATGCGAGAACCCTCAAAGAGAACCAAATGTGTTGAGGATCGCTTTATCACATTTTAAAATTATAATAAGAGTGCAGACGCTCCTCCATCCGGTTCCTAGTACTAGTATAGTACATACCTCTATTGACTATAGTAGTAGTACTAGTACTACTAGTAAAATTTGCGCTTGGCTGTTCGCCTATTCGGGAAGTCGAACAATAATAGTACTAGTAGTATAGTGTATGCTTCTGGCAATCTGACATCGAATTAACTGTTGCACGTCCACCGCCTGAGCGAGGGAGAGCTTGCATTAGTCAAAAGTTTCTCCTTGTCCTGTGAGCCACCGCGCACAAGCTTCTCCTGTCCTGCAACCTTCTCCTCGTTCAGCAAGTTGACGGGCCACAGCAAAGTAATGCTAGTCCATATTGCCTCCTCTCCGGTTAATATGGCTTAATTTCAAACGAGATAAATACACTATCTGTCACTGTATATTTGTAAAAATACGGTCAGTGGACTTCATAATACGCTCATTGCGCTCAATATATATATTTTCTGGTGTTTATACGGTCACTAGCTCACCCTGCCTGAGCATGTGTGTGCATGCACATGTAGGTTGAGCACTTGAGCGTGACCGTGTGTGTTCCGTCATGTGCTCGGACATGCATGCATTAGGGCGTCGTGCGCGTTTTTGCGTCCATGTGTACTTGTGACTGTTGCATACACGTAGGGGGAGTACGTGTAGGGGCCACTAAGGAGCAGTCAAATCACACGGTAAGTTAGTCGGAAGAAGCAACCATCATTTCACTCTTCAATGACACGTACGCAATATAAAATGGTTGATATGGAGAGAAAAAGAAAACCACTATATATACACTAGCAGGAGCCTAAGCTACAAGCCTGCTTGCGTAGGTTGCTCTCTTCACAAGCATAGAACGACGGGCCTGATCCCGCAACTGGGGGAAGGGAACAATGTTCTGCATAGACGCGGTCGACATCGGCGAGGGAGAAAACCCACAGTCGGTGCATCCCAATCGAGGGTCACCGTGGTATGGGTCGATGCCGCGTCCCAACCGCCTTTCTAGCTACAGCCTGACGTCCCAGGTAGTCCATCTTCCTTCTGGAGCCGGCTTGCTCCACTGCCGTAGCTCCATCTCCATGTCGATCTTTCTCTACTTCTACCGGCTTCTACTTGTGATGAGTTTATGTCTCATGAACTAGTGCTAGTACTATTATTCTAATCACACTTCTTCAATATCTTTGCCATCAGGGATGCTCAGGTCGATTTTAGTGGAACTGCACAAAAGCATCATATGATCCGAGGGTGCCAGCCGTCTTTTCTTCGACATGTTCTACCTGGCCAGGAAATTAAATCATGTTTAGGGTTTAGGATTTAAGTGGTAGTGACCCCATCAGTAGTTTTTCTTTCGTACACGCTCTCACAACTTTTGTCTTTAGTTGTGAAGTAAATATTGGCTATGATCTGTGAATCATTGAGATGCATCAGTAGTTTGCCTTTGTATTTGATGGAATGTTGTAACGGGGCAACCTTGGAATAGGAATGAACATGGAGTGGAAAGTTTCCGTTTTTCCGGAGAAAAAATGGAAGCGGAGAGAAACCAACGTTTCGTTTCGTTGGATCGCGCCATCGAGCAAAACCAACATTTAAATCACATCTGTCGTGTTCGTGTCGCACCCTCCTCCACGGCTCGACCCCACACGGTCGCTCGGCATGCCACTCACCACATACCAAGTATACGATAACTTTCCCGCCTGCTTGTCGATGGATCGCGCCACGGAGTACTAGCACTACTGGAGGAGATTGACGAGTTGGGGGAGGACAGCTAGCTGTAGCACGGACTCCCAAGAAATTTTTACATGCATGTTGTGGCCGGCTATTGCGACCTTTGAACGCGGAGCAGTCGCGTGCACCAGGAAGCGGCGCGGGCGACGCTCTCTCGGCCGGCGCGCCGCTTCAATGCCGGCGCCAGTGAGAGGTCCCGTCCGCTCTGGCCGGGCATGAATGCGGCACTGACCATTCCGGGCGGGAAGCACGCGCGGGTGGTGAAGATGGTTCGGGTTGGTCAGGACCGGCCGTGGCAACGGTCCGGACGCCCGCAAACAAGAGATGTTGTACGTTAATATTGCTGTGTATTTAATTAACAACATAAATAAGGTGCCAGTTGGATGAATATGATTGGAGATGGAGATGGAAATGGAATTCTACGTAAACACAGATATGCATGTCTATGTCTATGTGTGTCTGCGCGACAACTCTCGCGACCTGGAAGCGGGGGCGTGTTTTTGATCGAGTTTTCTTTCTTGGTACGTAAAAAAATTGTCCGCCAATTTTCATTTCTTTTTTCCGGGAACGCGCGTATTCTATTTAAAACCACTGCTATGGAGAGATTTTTTTACTCCACTATAGCCTCTTGTTTGATAGAGTTTCTCGCGTCTCGCTCTCCCACCCTCTCCATATCAAAACAAGATGACAGTGTCCACTCTATCTCTCTCCTCACCGGTGGTCACAGATCCGGCAGAGTCCCGTCCGTTGCGGGAGGTGAGGAGGTGCAGCGTTGACGTTGTCGCCATTGGCGATGGAGGAAGCCGATGCGCACCGTCCTCTCGGGGCCGGCGCTGGCGCGGACGAAGATCCTCCGCGCCCTTGTTCGCTGCCGTTGTGTGGGCAGATCCCGCCCGCCCGCCTGAACGACATCTCGCCCACCTGAGGTATAACTTCTTGTACTGGTCCAGCTCCCCAGGTTGCTGCGTGCGGGTTTTCTTCTATGCGACTACTCCCCAGCTCCCGATGTATAGTAGCTAGGGTTCGTCGGCTGGTCCAACATCACCTACTAGTACTATTATAGAGGAAATGCCACTCAAAAAGTTGTCCTGATTTATGCCTCGGTGGAGGTATACATGTTGTTTCGACAAAAAGTACATGGTGGTTGTGCGGTCATTGTCCATATGGTGGTAGTACTATCACTGGTTAAATGAAGAAATGTTTTTTTCTCGGGTATCCTGGTTTAGTTCCCATCAAGATAATTATGATGCTTCTGTTTGTTGGTGTACTTTTCATTAATTCTTATTGACAATTGAGATGTCGTTGCTAATCTTGTAAAACAAAGTAACAACACTATATCCCTTTTTTATATTTTTGGAGACAGCGATGCGTATCTCCATACCCGGGCATGTCTTCCTCAATTTTAGTGGAACTGCACAAAATTGGATGGCCATTGTTGTTCCGCCTCATTGTCCTCTGCCACGTGGTTCTTCCTTCCTCGAGCTTGATTACTGAGAAGAAACAGACCACAGTGAGGATTTGTCGAACTTCATAGGTGCCTCACGCAAACTTGATGCCAAATGGATGATGCATCACCACGATGACCTATCGATGCTCATGGTTGCGCCTCATGGTTGCGTCGGCTGGTGAAGCTGATCGATTTTCAATGAAAAACAAGCTGTCTTCCATCAATGCTCTTTGCTTGTTACGCACAAAGATGATATCCTTCGTCAGTTCACCTTGGTTGCGTTGGAGACGCAGTCGTCTTTCACGTTGGTGCAATTTTATCACCCAATTGGCTATGAACCAAATGTTTGCACGAAGAAGGATCGACGTTGGTACTAAGAGCATAAGTTTTGTATTGATTTCTAAGCCTTCTCACAACTTTGTCTCCAGCTCCCCTGTAATTTTATTTGTCCAGCTATTAACTTTGATTTAAAAAATGCTGTGGACTAAAAACCCGGATGGACGTAGTAGACCTCCATTTTTATTTACTCCGCATATTAGATTTGACTGAAGTCAAACTTTGTAATACTCTCAAACCTTTCCGGTAATTGAAATTAAAATTCTTTATTTGTACACACACTCATACGTTTCCGATAATTTGGTGCATGTGTCGTTGTTCAGTTAAGGGAGGGTAGTGTACCGCACGTGAAGGACGGGAAGTGCGACCAGGACGCGTGGATCGTTAGTTCATCGGAAGTAGTAGTAGTTTTCTTCACTGTACATTAAATAAAGAGTTTTGTTTCGTACTTACACAATTTAAAACGATTGTTATGGAGAGAATAAGAAAACCACTCCACTATATATTAGTCGTATACACGAGAGTACTATATGGATGCAGCTTCATTGACTTAGTGCACCTGCCTTTGGGTTTATGACAGGTGGGCCCAAAATGTGGCTGGCTCACCTGTCATACAGCCAAAAGCAGGTGCAGTTAAGGCACCGGAGCTTAGTCCGTACTACAGTAGTATATATATAAGCTGGAGCCTCAGCGCTTGTTCGCTAGGGTTTGCACTCTCCACACTCTCGCCGCACTACATATATAAATACACGCTAGAGGCTTAGCGTTCATTTGCTAGGGTTTTCTATATTCACAGTCTCTCACCCTCTCTTCACTAGATCTAAACAAGACTGCGTTGGCCTCTTGTCTCTCTCTCCCCCCTCACAGCTGGTGAAGGAGGCGTCCGGATCCCGTCGCACCGGGAAGGGGAGGAGGTGCAGCGTTCACTCTATCGCCTTCGGCGAGGGAGGCAATCCACTGCTGGCTGCGCTGTTCTCTTTCACCCAGCGCCTGTGCGGGAGGGCCACCGACCCCTTCTTCCTCGCTGCTGTACGTAGTGTGGGCAGATCCGGCCTCCCGCCGCACGCCTTTCCACATCCCGACGACCCTAAGGTATAAGTTTCTTTGAAACCGTCATTGCTCTAGCTGCATGTGGATCTTTTTCGATCTGTAGTCGAATCTAGGTCTTGGTTCAAAGAGGAAAGAAGGGTGCGGTGGGCTAGATCAAGAATCTAGGACGTGGTTCAATGAGGAAAGGAGGGACGGAAAGTAGTATAGACTAGCTATCCAGCCGCTTTGTTGGTCGAAAAGGGAAACAGGGGGTAACCCAGTACACACATCCGTAAGGAACCGATCTCTTTGTTGAAAAGGGAAAGAAACTGGGGGGTCGGGTAGTTTGTCCAGGACTAGATTTGCGGCCTCACATAGGAAAATGGTTCAAAGAGAACAAATATGGGACCAACGCATATATGCTGCTTGGCTACATACTCTGCATCACCCATTTATACGTGTGGACGCACATGGTGCTGGCATGTCCCATACAGCTATTTTGCTGTTGTTAATCTAAGAATGCCGCCGGAAAATTGAAGCAATGCCACTGTTAAAAGTAAATTACATTTTTAACGAATGTTGTTTTAAGAGAATGTCTTTGTTAATATGAATCAATGCAACCGTTTTAGAAATGCTACTATCCTACTTTGTTTTCCATCCAAGATAAGTTAGATGCTTCTTTCTGTCACCGTTTGTTTCATCCTCCTTTATCGGCAAGTAATTGTTTCCTTTTTTTCCTCTGTTAAAACAGGGGTATCTATTCAAATTGTTGCTATTGTGACATCTTGCTTCGCTACTCGAAACACTTTGCTTGATTTCAGTGCAACTGCACAAAACGAGATTGGATTTCCAAATCGTGTTGGCAGATTCGTGCGTGATCTTGTGTGCGTCATGACAGGTTGGTACTTGCCTTCATCCACATGATCATGCAGTGTGTTTGAGATGCTGTGCTACTTGTATTGGTACTGTTTTAAATAAATGTTGAATTGAAGCTATTGTATTGCTCTCTTTTCCCATTAAGTAGTGAACACTTGTTAGGAATGGTACTATCCTACTTTGTAGTTCTTTCTACATGTTTAACCAAGGTATTGTTAAGATAATGTCTCTATTAAAATGAATCAGTTGCATTGTTTTAGGAATGGTACTTTTCTGCTTTGTCGTTCTTTATACATGTTTTAACAAGGCATTGTTAAGATAATGTCTCAGTCAATATGAATGAATCACAATGACGGAGAATTGCTACTCTCCTGCTTTGTTTCCCATTAAGATAAGGTAGATCAGTAGATGCTGTTCTTCTGGGAGTACAACTAATCAACCGTTATTTCTCAGTAATTGTTTCCCTTATACCTATTGTTGCTTACAGGGATATCAAAATTAAAGCTCAGTTTTATTCCGACTTCGATTTTAGTTGAACTGCACAAAAGGAGCCAATGTGTCCAAGGCAAACTGCTGCATTACTGGGTCCAGTTGGTCGTTCCACTTTGCAGAACGAAGCAGTCATTGTTTGCGCTACATTACAGAAGGAACGACCGAGAAGCTTTACAGAGTATTATTAGACGCTGGTGACATGACTAGTCTGCAGAGAGCATTGGAAATTCTACAACACGTGGAGTGCATTGGGCAAAAAGTGCCCAAACAAGTACAAGAAGCCACAACAGGACTCCACGATCATAGGCATTACATATTTTGAATGTGAAAAGCTTGTCAAAGTTTAATCATTGATGTTAGCAAGAAGACGTTAGTTTAATATATTGGAATTGGAAAACCTTATCAAAATTTGCGCATTGATGTTAGCCAGAAGACATGCATTTGATATTTTTGAGCGGGATGCCCTTGCTGTGAGTATCGTCGATTGTTTTTTCCTATTCCTGTGTTCAGTTTAGAAGTAAATAGTTACTCTGCTGAGATATTCCTGTGTTAACAGTTTGTTCTGCATATTGTCTATGTAATGACAGGCCTTATGTTTGATTGCAAAGTTGAGCTTGGAATATTGTGGCATGCGGCATCACGAACTGTTCACCGTGCCTCCTGAGAATAATGCTTCGTATTGTTTTGCATGTCGATCTAATGCCAGTGATTTGCTTGTTAAGAAGATCATCCTCTTCTGTTGTTTCCATGCTTAAGAAGTTCATCGTCTTATGTTTCATTCATAGCCTATACGACAAGTTGGGTAGGTTAGACGTGAAACCATATGATCTTCCTGTTGGGGAACGTAGTAATTTCAAAAACTTCCTACGCACACGCAAGATCATGGTGATGCATAGCAACGAGAGGGGAGAGTGTTGTTCACGTACCCTCGTAGACCGAAAGTGGAAGCGTTAACACAACGCGGTTAATGTAGTCGTACGTCTTCACGATCCGACCGATCAAGTACCGAACGCACGGCACCTCCGAGTTCAGCACACGTTCAGCTCGATGACGTCCCTCGAACTCCGATCCAGCCGAGTGTTGAGGGAGAGTTTCGTCAGCACGACGGCGTGGTGACGATGATGATGTTCTACCGACGCAGGGCTTCGCCTAAGCACCGCTACGATATTATCGAGGTGTAATATGGTGGAGGGGGCACCGCACACGGCTAAGAGATCAATAGATCAATTGTTGTGTCTATGGGGTGCCCCCCTGCCCCCGTATATAAAGGAGCAAGGGGGGAGGCGGCCGGCCTAGGAGGAGGGCGCGCCAAGGGGAGGAATCCTACTCCCACCGGGAGTAGGAGTCCTCCTTTCCTTGTTGGAGTAGGAGAAGGGAAGGGAGAGGGAGAAAGAAGGAAGGGGGCACCCCCCCTCCCTAGTCCAATTCGGACTAGTCCATGGGGAGGGGTGCGGCCACCCTTTGGGGTCTTTCTCTCCTTTCCCGTATGGCCCATTAAGGCCCAACACGAATTCCCGTAACTCTCGGGTACTCCGAAAACTACCCGAATCACTCAGAACCTTTCCAATGTCCGAATATAGTCGTCCAATATATCGATCTTTACGTCTCGACCATTTCGAGACTCCTCGTCATGTCCCCGATCTCATCCGGGACTCCGAACTCTTGGTACATCAAAACTCATAAACTCATAATAAAACTGTCATCGTAACGTTAAGCGTGCGGACCCTACGGGTTCGAGAACTATGTAGACATGACCGAGACACGTCTCTGGTCAATAACCAATAGCGGGACCTGGATGCCCATATTGGCTCCCACATATTCTACGAAGATCTTTATCGGTCAAACCGCATAACAACATACGTTGTTCCCTTTGTCATCGGTATGTTATTTGCCCGAGATTCGATCGTCGGTATCTTAATACCTAGTTCAATCTCGTTACGGCAAGTCTCTTTACTCGTTCCGTAATACATCATCTCGCAACAAACTCATTAGTTGCAATGCTTGCAAGGCTTAAGTGATTTGCATTACCGAGAGGGCCCAGAGATACCTCTCCGACAATCGGAGTGACAAATCCTAATCTCGAAATACGCCAACCCAACAAGTACCTTCGGAGACACCTGTAGAGCACCTTTATAATCACTCAGTTACGTTGTGACGTTTGGTAGCACACAAAGCGTTCCTCCGGTAAACGGGAGTTGCATAATCTCATAGTCATAGGAACATGTATAAGTCATTTAGAAAGCAATAGCAACATACTAAACGATCGAGTGCTAAGCTAATGGAATGGGTCAAGTCAATCACATCATTCTCCTAATGATGTGATCCCATTAATCAAATGACAACTCATGTCTATGGCTAGGAAACATAACCATCTTTGATCAACGAGCTAGTCAAGTAGAGGCATACTAGTGACACTCTGTTTGTCTATGTATTAACACATGTATCATGTTTCCGGTTAATACAATTCTCGCATGAATAATAAACATTTATCATGATATAAGGAAATAAATAATAACTTTATTATTGCCTCTAGGGCATATTTCCTTCAGTCTCCCACTTGCACTAGAGTCAATAATCTAGTTCACATCGCCATGTGATTTAACATCAGTAGTTCACATCACCATGTGATTAACACCCATAGTTCACATCGTCATGTGACCAACACCCAAAGGGTTTACTAGAGTCAGTAATCTAGTTCACATCGCTATGTGATTAACACCCAGAGAGTACTAAGGTCTGATCATGTTTTGCTTGTGAGATAATTTTAGTCAACGGGTCTGTCACATTAAGATCCGTAAGTATTTTGCAAATTTCTATGTCGACAATGCTCTGCGCGGAGCTACTCTAGCTAATTGCTCCCACTTTCAATATGTATCTAGACCGAGACTTAGAGTCATCTAGATTAGTGTCAAAACTTGCATCGACGTAACCCTTTACGACGAACCTTTTGTCACTTCCATAATCGAGAAACATATCCTTTTTCCACCAAGGATAATTTTGAATGCTGTCCAGTGATCTACTCCTAGATCACTATTGTACTCCCTTGCCAAAATCAGTGTAGGGTATACAATAGATCTGGTACACAGCATGACATACTTTATAGAACCTATGGCCGAGGCATAGGGAATGACTTTCATTCTTTTTCTATCTTCTGCCGTGGTCGGGCTTTGAGTCTTACTCAAATTTCACACCTTGTAACACAGGCAAGAAACTCTTTCTTTGACTGTTCCATTTTGAACTACTTCAAAATCTTGTCAAGGTATGTACTCATTGAAAAAACTTATCAAGCGTCTTGATCTATCTCTATAGATCTTGATGCTCAATATGTAAGCAGCTTCACCGAGGTCCTTCTTTGAAAAACTCCTTTATGCTTTGCAGAATAATTCTACATTATTTCCGATCAACAATATGTCATTCACATATACTTATCAGAAATGTTGTAGTGCTCCCACTCACTTTCTTGTAAATACAGTCTTCACCGCAAGTCTGTATAAAACTATATGCTTTGATCAACTCATCAAAGTGTATATTCCAACTCCGAGATGCTTGCACCAGTCCATAGATGGATCGCTGGAGCTTGCATATTTTGTTAGCACCTCTAGGATTGACAAAACCTTCTGGTTGCATCATATACAACTCTTCTTTAATAAATCCATTAAGGAATGTAGTTTTGTTTATCTATTTGCCAGATTTCATAAAATGCGGCAATTGCTAACATGATTCGAATAGACTTAAGCATCGCTACGGGTGAGAAGGTCTCATCGTAGTAAATCCCTTGAACTTGTCGAAAACCTTTCGCAACAAGTCGAGCTTTATAGATAGTAACATTACCGTCAGCGTCAGTCTTCTTCTTGAAGATCCATTTATTTTCAATGGCTTGCCGATCATCGGGCAAGTCAACCAAAGTCCATACTTTGTTCTCATACATGGATCTCATCTCAGATTTCATGGCCTCAAGCCATTTTGCGGAATCTGGGCTCACCATCACTTCTTTATAGTTCGTAGGTTCGTTATGGTCTAGTAACATAACCTCCAGAACAGGATTACCGTACCACTCTGGTGCGGATCTTACTCTGGTTGACCTACGAGGTTCAGTAATAACTTGATCTGAAGTTCCATGATCATCATCATTAACTTCCTCACTAATTGGTATAGGCGCCACAGAAACTGGTTTCTGCGATGAACTACTTTCCAATAAGGGAGCAGGTACAATTACCTCATCAAGTTCTACTTTCGTCCCACTCACTTCTTTCGAGAGAAAGTCCTTCTCTAGAAAGGATCCATTCTTAGCAACGAATGTCTTGCCTTCGGATCTGTGATAGAAGGTGTACCCAACAGTTTCCTTTGGGTATCCTATGAAGACACATTTCTCCGATTTGGGTTTGAGCTTATCAGGATGAAACTTTTTCACATAAGCATCGCAACCCCAAACTTTATGAAACGAAAACTTTGGTTTCTTGCCAAACCACAGTTCATAAGATGTCGTCTCAACGGATTTAGATGGTACCCTATTTAACGTGAATGCAGCTGTCTCCAATGCATAACCCCAAAACGATAGTGGTAGATCGGTAAGAGACATCATAGATCGCACCATATCTAATAAAGTACGGTTATGACGTCCGGACACACCATTACGTTGTGGTGTTCCGGGTGGCGTGAGTAGTGAAACTATTTCACATTGTTTTAACTGAAGGCCAAACTCGTAAATCAAATATTTCATCTCTGCGATCTTATCGTAGAAACTTTTATTTTCTTGTTACGATGATTCTCCACTTCACTCTGAAATTCTTTGAACTTTTCAAATGTTTCAGACTTCTGTTTCATTAAGTAGATATACCCATATCTACTCAAATCATCTGTGTAGGTCAGAAAATAATGATACCTGCTATGAGCCTCAATATTCATCGGAGCACATACATCTGTATGTATGATTTCCAACAAATCTGTTGCTCTCTCCATAGTTCCGGAGAACGGCGTTTTAGTCATCTTGCCCATGAGGCACGGTTCGCAAGCATCAAGTGATTCCAAAATCCCATCAGTATGGAGTTTCTTCATGCGCTTTACACCAATATGACCTAAATGGCAGTGCCACAAATAAGTTGCACTATCATTATTAACTTTGCATCTTTTGGCTTCATTATTATGAATATGTGTATCACTACGATCGAGATCCAACAAACCATTTTATTGGGTGTATGACCATAGAAGGTTTTATTCATGTAAACAGAACAACAATTATTCTCTAATTTAAATGAATAACCGTATTGCAACAAACATGATCAAATCATATTCATGCTCAATGCAAACACCAAATAACACTTATTTAGTTTCAACACTAATCCCAAAAGTATAGGGAGTGTGCGATGATGATCATATCAATCTTGGAACTACTTCCAACACACATCGTCACCTCGCCTTTTACTAGTCTCTGTTTATTCTGCAACTCCCGTTTCGAGTTACTACTCTTAGCAACTGAACCAGTATCAAATGCCGAGGGGTTCCTATAAACACTAGTAAAGTACCCATCAATTACATGTATATCCAATATACCTTTGTTCGCTTTGCCATCCTTCTTATCCACCAAATACTTGGGGTAGTTCCGCTTCCAGTGACCAGTCCCTTTGCAGTAGAAGCACTTAGTCTCATGATTAGGACCAGGCTTAGGCTTCTTCACTTGAGCAGAAACTTGCTTGCCGTTCTTCTTGAAGTTCCCCTTCTTCCCTTTGCCCTTTTCTTGAAACTAGTGGTCTCGTCAACCATCAACACTTGATGTTTTTCTTGATTTCTACCTTCGTCGATTTCAGCATCACGAAGAGCTCGGGAATTACTTTCGTCATCCCTTGCATACTATAGTTCATCACGAAGTTCTACTAACTTGGTGATGGTGACTAGAGAATTCTGTCAATCACTATTTTATCTGGAAGATTAACTCCCACTTGATTCAAGCGATTGTAGTACCCAGACAATTTGAGCACATGCTCACTGCTTGAGCTATTCTCCTCCATCTTTTAGCTATAGAACTTGTTGGAGACTTCATATCTCTCAACTCAGGTATTTGCTTGAAATATCAACTTCAACTCCTGGAACATCTCATATGGTCCATGACGTTCAAAACGTCTTTGAAGTCCCGATTCTAAGCCGTTAAGAATGGTGCACTAAACTATCAAGTAGTCATCATATTGAGCTAGCCAAACGTTCATAAGGTCTGTATCTGCTCCTGCAATAGGTCTGTCACCTAGCAGTGCATCAAGGACATAATTCTTCTGTGCAGCAATGAGGATAATCCTCAGATCACGGATCCAATCCGCATCTTTGCTACTAACATCTTTCAACATAATTTTTCTCTAGGAACATATCAAAAATAAACACAGGGAAGCAACAATGCGAGCTATTGATCTACAACATAATTTGCAAAATACTATCGGGACTAAGTTCATGATAAATTGAAGTTCAATTAATCATATTACTTAAGAACTCCCACTTAGATAGACATCCCTCTAATCCTCTAAGTGATCACGTGATCCATATCAACTAAACCATGTCCGATCATCACGTGAGATGGAGTAGTTTCAACGGTGAACATCACTATGTTGATCATATCTACTATATGATTCACGCTCGACCTTTCGGTCTCCGTGTTCCGAGGCCATATCTGTTATATGCTAGGCTCGTCAAGTTTAACCTGAGTATTCCGCGTGTGCAACTATTTTGCACCCGTTGTATTTGAATGTAGAGCCTATCACACCCGATCATCACGTGGTGTCTCAGCACGAAGAACTTTCGCAACGGTGCATACTCGGGGAGAACACTTATACTTTGATAATTTAGTGAGGGATCATCTTATAATGCTACCGTCAATCAAAGCAAGATAAGATGCATAAAAGATAAACATCACATGCAATCAATATAAGTGATATGATATGGCCATCATCATCTTGTGCTTGTGATCTCCATCTCCGAAGCACCATCATGATCACCATCGTCACCGGCACGATACCTTGATCTCCATCGTAGCATCATTGTCGTCTCGCCAATCTTATGCTTCTACGACTATCGCTAGCGCTTAGTGATAAAGTAAAGCATTATAGGGCGATTGAATTGCATACAATAAAGCGACAACCATATGGCTCCTGCCAGTTGCCGATAACTCGGTTACAAAACATGATCATCTCATACAATAAATTTAGCATCATGCTTTGACCATATCACATCACAACATGCCCTGCAAAAACAAGTTAGACATCCTCTACTTTGTTGTTGCAAGTTTTACGTGGCTGCTATGGGCTTAGCAAGAACCGTTCTTACCTACGGATCAAAACCACAACAATAGTTTGTCAAGTTGGTGCTGTTTTAACCTTCGCAAGGACCGGGCGTAGCCACACTCGGTTCAACTAAAGTTGGAGAAACTGACACCCGCCAACCACCTCTGTGCAAAGCACGTCGGAAGAACCAGTCTCGCGTAAGCGTACGCGTAATGTCCGTCCGGGCCGCTTCATCCAACAATACCGCCGAACCAAAGTATGACATGCCGGTAAGCAGTATGACTTATATCGCCCACAACTCACTTGTGTTCTACTCGTGCATATGACATCTACGCATAAAACCAGGCTTTGATACCACTGTTGGGGAACGTAGTAATTTCCAAAATTTCCTACGCACATGCAAGATCATGGTGATGCATAGCAACGACAGGGGAGAGTGTTGTCCACATACCCTCATAGACCGAAAGCGGAAGCGTTAACACAACACGGTTGATGTAGTCGTACGTCTTCACGATCTGACCGATCAAGTACCAAACGCACGGCACCTCCGAGTTCAGCACACGTTCAGCTCGATGACGTCCCTCGAACTCCGATCCAGCCAAGTGTTGAGGGAGAGTTTCGTCAGCACGACGGCGTGGTGACGATGATGATGTTCTACCGACGCAGGGCTTCGCCTAAGCACCGCTACGATATTATCGAGGTGTAATATGGTGCAGGGGGGCACCGCACACGGCTAAGAGATTAATAGATCAATTTTTGTGTCTATGGGGTGCCTGTTGGGGAACGTACTAATTTCAAAAAAATTCCTACGCTCACGCAAGATCATGGTGATGCATAGCAACGAGAGGGGAGTGTGTTGTCCACGTACCCTCGTAGACCGAAAGCGGAAGCGTTAGCACAACGCGGTTGATGTAGTCGTACGTCTTTGCGATCCGACCGATCAAGTACCGAACGCACGACACCTCCGAGTTCAACACACGTTCAGCCCGATGACGTCCCTCGAACTCCGATCCAGCCGAGTGTTGAGGGAGAGTTTCGTCAGCACGACGGCGTGGTGACGATGATGATGTTCTACCGACGCAGGGCTTCGCCTAAGCACCGCTACAGTAGTATCGAGGTGGACTATGGTGGAGGGGGCACCACACACGGCTAAAAGATCAAACGATCAATTCTTGTGTCTCCAAGGGGTGCCCCCCTCCCCGTGTATCAAGGAGTGGAGGAGGGGGAGGGCCGGCCCTCTCTATGGCGCGCCCTAGGGGGAGTCCTACTCCCACCGGGAGTAGGATTCCCCCCTTCCAAGTAGTAGGAGTAGGAGTCAAGGAAAGGGGAGAGAGAAGAGAAGGAAGGAGAGGGCGCAGCCCCTCCCCCTAGTCCAATTCGGACTAGGCCTTGGGGGGCACACAGCCTCTCCTCTCTCTTTCCCCTAAAGCCCAATAAGGCCCATATACTCCCCGGCGAATTCCCGTAACTCTCCGGTACTCCGAATAATACCCGAATCACTCGGTACCTTTCCGATGTCCGAATATAGTCGTCCAATATATCGATCTTTACGTCTCGACCATTTTGAGACTCCTCGTCATGTCCCCGATCTCATCCGGGACTCCGAACTACCTTCGGTACATCAAAACACATAAACTCATAATATAACCAGCATCGAACTTTAAGCGTGCGGACCCTACGGGTTCGAGAACTATGTAGACATGACCGAGACACGTCTCCGGTCAATAACCAATAGCGGAACCTGGATGCTCTATTGGCTCCCACATATTCTACGAAGATCTTTATCGGTCAGACCGCATAACAACATACGTTGTTCCCTTTGTCATCGGTATGTCACTTGCCCGAGATTCGATCGTCGGTATCTCAATACCTAGTTCAATCTTGTTACCGGCAAGTCTCTTTACTCGTTCCGTAATACATCATCTCGCAACAAACTCATTAGTTGCAATGCTTGCAAGGCTTAAGTGATGTGCATTACCAAGAGGGCCCAGAGATACCTCTCCGACAATCGGAGTGACAAATCCTAATCTCGAAATACGCCAACCCAACAAGTACCTTCGGAGACACCTGTAGAGCACCTTTATAATCACCCAGTTACGTTGTGACGTTTGGTAGCACACAAAGTGTTCCTCCGGTAAACGGGAGTTGCATAATCTCATAGTCATAGGAACATGTATAAGTCATGAAGAAAGCAATAGCAACATACTAAATGATCGAGTGCTAAGCTAACGGAATGGGTCAAGTCAATCACATCATTCTCCTAATGATGTGATCCCGTTAATCAAATGACAACTCATGTCTATGGCTAGGAAACATAACCATCTTTGATCAATGAGCTAGTCAAGTAGATGCATACTAGTGACACTCTGTTTATCTATGTATTCACACATGTATCATGTTTCCGGTTAATACAATTCTAGCATGAATAATAATCATTTATCATGATATAAGGAAATAAATAATAACTTTATTATTGCCTCTAGGGCATATTTCCTTCACTTCCGACCAACTCATCATATTAGGCCGTGATTGGATCGCCGTTTTCCAACCAAAACCGCTTGTAAAACTGACGCTTGTAAATAAAAGCAGATGGTCTCGGGCGAAGCGCTTGGTTGATCCATTTCGACTAGTAAAATATACACTGGTCTCTCAAATTACATGTGTAACCCGCCGGTTTTACTTACAGACCTCGGGCCCTCGGTTTCATTATGCCTGTATTTTACGCGTTGTTTGCGATGACGAGTAAATTACACTTGTATGTTAATACAGGTGTGAAATAAACCAGAGCTCCCAAGTGCAGCCTTACCGTTTCATGTCGTCTCAGTTTCTCGAAGGTGCTCATAGGTGTCCCATGATCCTGGCTTCCTGAATGAGCAGCGGGCGCTGTATCAGACCATCGTAGGGCCCGCGAGGCCCTCTCCGTCGTCCTTCGAGTTGTTGTGCTCGCCGTGGCGCCGAGCATTGTTAACATTTTCAACGACATGAGGATTCAGGAGATGACTTTATTTTGACTGGATGACACTAGGGACCCACTAGGGCCATAGCCGTACGTACGCAAGTGCCTCCTTATTATGTACAACTATATTTTTTTGCTTCCTCCTGGTTTCCTGACATTACGGTCCCACACCATTGTCAACCTATGTAGTCAATATAAATGAGAGAATTGCACAAGGTGCGGCCGACAGCTGGGACCAAGCAGCTCGAGCAGTATTTGTGTTTTTGAGGCATGAGCACTGCAGAGTTTTTCTTGGCGACAATTTCGTCGTTGTTCAGAGGAGAGCAGGGTATTAACTGGGTGGGCTGTGGCCCGTCTAGCCCAGGCCAGATATCCAGCCTAGATATTAATTTTTTCAAGATGAAAATGGCTAGCCCAGCTATATGTTTTTTTGAGGAATACCCATGCAAGGTCAACTTGTTATTTTCCGCCCCGCATGGCTGCAAATCTTTCCTAGGAGGGATGCATTAGGCTTAACAGGAAAATGGGCTTTAAAAAATAATAAATGGGATGTAATTATAAAAACTGGGCAGTAACTATAAAAAAATGCACCAAACACGAAATTAGTTTATAAAATATTATTTATGGATTTTGAAAATATTAATTTTCCATTGTTGCGCGCGCAATGTTTCGTTGGATTTTTACGTAATACAAATTTATATTTAATCTGACTAGAAATTTCGGGATAAAAATATTTTGGATCCCATCAAAATGTGGGAGATTTTATTGAATTCTGTCTTCAACGGTTGGTTGAAATTATTAATCGTTGTCCTAGCTAGAAAATGGGCTGTACTTTTAACAAACTGTAAATGGGCTGTAGTAAATTCCATTAGAATTCAAAAATGGGCTATACATTCTTACAAATCGCAAATGGGCTATAAGTTCTCTGCCACACACTTGTGGGCCCTAAGTTGACGCGTCCCCTAAAAAAAATAAGTTGACGCGTATGCAAGGCTTTGTCAACTTATTATAGTCAACACATGGTTCTAGCAGCAGTGGCCGTTGGATGTCTATCCAACGGATGTCATGCTTCTTCTTCAATCTCGGATATTCTTAGCTTCGGCCGCCCAAAAAATGATTCCTCCCCCTGACATCTGGGGCACACCGTTTCGGAGGCTGACCTGTGGGCCTACTAAGTTGGCGCGTACAAAGGGCTTTGTCAACTTAGTCAATATAAACGATTCTAGCTTCAGTGATCGTACGATGTCCATCCAACGGCCGTAGTGCTTCTTCAACCTCTGGTCTTCTTGCTCCAGCCTCCCAAAGCAGCACCGGTCGTGCCACCTGCTCCTGCCTCCCATGGCCGGCTGTGCTGCCGCGGAGGCTTCACTACTCCCATCGCTGGCTAGGCCATCCCTCCACTCACCAACACCCCCTGTTATTCTACGGCGACGGCAGCCTCACACCGCAGCCGAACCAGTGAACCCTCGTACTCCTCTCCGCGTGGGCATCCACTGCCGTGTCTTCCCCGGCTCCGCGTTGTCCCCTTCCTCGGCCTCGCTGTCATCCACCGCCATGGTGCTCTCGGCGCGGCGTGGTCAATGTGGTCAACGACCGACTTCCATCGGAAGAGTACTGTACGTGGAGAGGCTGACAACTGGGTCCACGGCAGTCGCAAGGAAGTGCCTCCTTATTACGAGCAAAATAATTATTCCTCCACCTGACAGCAGGGACCCACCGGATGGGCCACCGTATTTTGCGAAAAAATGTTTCCCCCTGACTGCTGGGACCCACTAGACGGGCCACCGTATTTCGTGAAAAAAACGTCCCCCCTGACTGCTGGGACCCACCGGACAGGCCACCGTATTTCATGAAAAAAAACGTCCCCCCCGCTGTCAGCTCGGACCCATTGGAAGTGCCTCCTTATTACGCACAAAAAAATGAATACTCCCCCTGCTAGCTGGGACCCACCATGTTGGGAGGCTGACTTGTGGGCCTACTAAGTTGACTGGGACGGAGGCCTTTGTCAACTTTAGTCAATATGAATGATTCTAGCTCCAGTGAGCGTAGGATGTCCATCCAACGGCCGTAGTGCTTCTTCAACCTCTGGTCTTCTTACTCCAGCCGCCCAAAGCAGCGCAGGTCGTGCCGCATGCTCCTGCCTCCCGTGGCCGGCTGTGATGCCGCGGAGGCCTCACCGTCTCCTACTACTCCCACCGCTAGCCAGGCTATCCCTCTACTCACCCACACCCCCTGTTATTCTGCAGCGACGGCAGCCTCACACTGTAGCCGAACTAGTCAACCCTCGTACTCCTCTCCGCGTGGGCATCCACTGCCGCGTCTTCCCCAGCTCCGCGTCGTCCCCTTCCTAGGCCTCGCCGTCGTCCACCGCCGTGGTGCTCTAGGAGCGGCATGGTCAATGTGGTCAACGACCGACTTCCATCGGAAGAGTACTGTACGTGGAGAGGCTGACAGCTGGGTCCACGACAGCCGCAAGGAAGTGCCTCCTTATTACGCGCAAAATAATTATTCCTCCACCTGATAGCGGGGACCCACCGGACGGGCCACCGTATTTCACGAAAAAAACGTTTCCCCCCTGGCTACTGGGACCCACCAGCTACATCTTCGCACGCAAGGAAGTGCCTGACAGTCGGGACCCACCTGGTCGAAGCGTACGTAGCATTGTCATTCTGGTCGCGAACATGTACGTACATACTGGTGCATGTAGAGGCGCGCACGTGTCCTAGTAAAGGGGCGCATGTAGCATGTACACGTACGTACAACAGCCAGTGTGCAAGAAAGAAAATACGGCCACGTACGTACATACGGGCGGGGTCTCGAACGCCTACTCGCGCATATATATGTACGACCAGGGCTCATGTACATGGCTGGGTCGGAACGGAGAAACAACGTCATCGCCGTGTTCACGGGGAGCCAACTGGCTGGGTCGGAACGGAATGCGTCGTCATGTTCGTCGGGAGGCCTTGGATGGAACAGGCGATGGAAACGAGGCCCGGCGTACCGCAGAACGGAGGAAACGACCTTGTGTTCGACCGGCCACGTTCGAAACGGATCCTGTTCATCGGGAGGGGTCTGGCGTACCGCAAAACGGAGGAAACGGACCTCCTACGGTCGAAACGGGGGTCCTGTTGATCGGGAGGGGTGTGTCGTACCACAAAACGGACAAAACGGACTTGTGTTGGAGCACTACGGTCGAAATGGGGGTCCTGTTCATCGGGAGGGGTGTGGCGTACCGCAAAACGGGACTCCACGGGATACTGTTCATCTCCACCATCGACCTCCTCCAGCCTCCACGGGCTACTGTTCATCCACCGTCGACCTCCTCCAGCCTCCACCTGCGACTGTTCATCCACGGGCTTGTGTTCATCCAGCCTCCATCGTGCGCTACTCCACCGGCTACTGTTCAACCACCTCTCTCCACGGGCTCCTGTTCAACCACCCCTCCACGGGCTACTGTTCATCCACCCCTCCACCGTCTACTGTTCATCCAGCCCTCCACGGGGTCATCCTGTTCATCCAGCCCTCCACGGGGTCATCCTGTTCATCCAGCCCTCCACGGGGTCCTGTTCATCCAGCCCCAACCGGCTCGATCGATCGGGGTCCTGTTCATCCAGAGGCAACGCCACGGGGTCCTGTTCATCCACCCCCACCGCTCACTGTTCATCCAAACCCCCCTACAATGCTCAATGTTCATCCAGAGGCAGCATCGATCGGCTTTAGTTAGCAGCAGTAGCGAAGGAACCGCTTGATCGGGTTCAGTTAACAACCATCGATCGATCGCTCGGGTTCAGTAACGCATAGCTTGTAGTGCAATCGCTCGTGTTCAGTTAGAGCCCAACGCCTTGCTCAGGTTCAGGTAGAGCCAACGCCTCGCATACACGCGTATGTGTACAAGAGAAACACGCATCGCTCGGCCCCCGACCACCCACCGTAACCGGGAACTCGCCGAAATTTTCCTCGCCCTCGCTTCTACCACGGTTTTTTCCGCCATGGACGGCCCAAAGAATGTCATGCGGATGCGTCTCCGGCCCGCCCAGGACGAAAAGCCCATTTTTTGTCATGATTTTTATTCATAGAAGTAGGATCCCACCACATCTATGATGATGCCGGGTTTTGTCACAATTATCGTCATAGAAGTGTCATAAGTATGACGGAATTTTTTTCGTTCGACCCAATTTTTTTTTCGTTCGACCCAAAATGTCTGAGGTATGACTCTCTTGCTTACTCCATAGTCATCCTTACCATGTCAGCCCCCAAGTCTATTACTTATGATGAAATATGTTGTAGACTTAATACCGGCTTAATAATCACTGCAAGAAAACCGGCTTACCTGGTAACACTCAAGGGCCGGGTTAAACACCATAATTGAACCGGTCCTTACTTTATTTTAAACAAGTAGTTGAGCAACTTTACACATTAGCCCCCAAGTGCCGAGTACCTTTGCCTGCAAAGTGCTTGGGACTTACTTTCATGATCCGGCACTGTAAATAGAGCTCTTCAGCATATATTAGCCCCCAAGTGCTAAGTGTCTTTGCTTGCAAAGTGCTTGGGACTTAATGTTGCATTATAATCATCCTAACTGTAACCCGGAATTTGTACAGGCCGTCTGTAAGAAATTTGAATCAGAAATCTCTGATCTGAAGAACCGCCTGAAGACTCAGGAAAGTGAGACCCAAAAGGCCAATTCCAAATTTGAATTCAGTGTATCTGCACAAGAGAAACTAAAGGAAAAGTTTGAAGCAGAAAGAAAAGCCTGGGCGGATGAGAAAACTGCTTTGCACAGCCGGGCCGAACAAGCGGAGGCCGCTCTTACTAAAAGAACCGCCGAACTATCCGTCTTAAAACTCCATGTATCTCAGATGGTCTCCGCAATCTTTGGTAAGTTACTCTGTAAGTTTCTAACTAGTTTACATCGTTCATTTCCCATAAGTACCGCAATCACCATCAGCTCACCTAACTTTGTAATGCAGGCCCCAGAAGTTCTAATCTCAATCAGAACGTGCTGACCAAGCTGAAGGCGGTTTATACCTTGGTAGAACAACTGTACACCGGGTCACAACGTACCTTAGCTGTTGTGGCTCTGTCAAACAAAGTTCCCACTCATCTGGCAGATGTACTCAGGTGGCTTGCCGTGCTTCCGTAATGCTTCCAAGAGTTAAGACGAGCTTCTGCCAGAGTCGGAGCCATAGCTGCTCTAAGCCGGGCCAAGGCGTTTCTACCGGAGCTAGACCCGGTCGACATCGCCCTTGGGTATCCTAGCTTGAAGGAAGATGGCACTCCCTTCGACCAGAAAGACTTCGCCGCTTGTGTGAAGAGTGTACGCCCGGTGGCCACTTTAATTGGTAATGACACAGACCTTAGCAAATATCAACCGGGCTATGACGCGGAGAATCAGAGGATCCCAACACCTCGTTATGAAGCAGTCAGCCTGATTCCTCCGACTCGTAAGCATACCTTCGCCCCTGAAGTTGACCCGGCCGGGTTAATTGATGATGAAGCTCAATTTGAAGCCTTAAGTGGCATTGACTGGAAATCATCAACCTTCCAGGACATGGAAACAGCCGGAGGAGCGGGGAGGGATGAGCCGGAAGCTTCAACCCAACAAGCCCCTTTAATTTCTATGGCGGCTCATGGTTATGTCTCAAAAACAATGCCTCACCTTTTGTACTCGGGGAGTCCTGTAATAGAGTAGGATGAACACTTAATTTTGTTGTGCCATCGTGCACGTGTGTAGCGCCTAACTCTATTTAAACTACCCTTTTATATTCCTCCGGGTTATGTTTGATCATCTGCTTTCCTTAAGTTTAAAGAGCTATCTTCAATTGTCCTGCACAGAAAACAAATCACAAGTCTCTAGGCAGCTTACCGCATGGAGAGTCATATATTTTACATATAACCCGGAATATGAGTCAAAGCCATAAAAAACCGGCTCTCAATTATATTTTTGAGATAACCATAACAGCATACCTGCGAGCCTTCAAGTACACTTCCGGTTTATGTAACCCGAATAATGAGGTTGAGAACTCAACTCCGGTTCACCAGCACATATAATGCTTATTATGTGCTATCAATGTTATTAATCAAGGTTAAGCCGGTGGAATAAGAACCACCCTTGAATACTTTTGATATCATCAAAAGAACTGGTCTGCAAACCAAGAGATCTCAACAATTTAGGGGCTTCTGATTCGAATACGACTAGAGAACCGTCCCAAAGGGGTTAAGCTAAGATTCGAATGCGATCATATAGCCCCCAATGGCTTTGGCGTTGCCGATCAAGAGGGTACCGACAGCTATGTTCTCTTTGGTTCGAATACGACCTATGTTTGAACAGGAAGCCCCCAAATGACCTTGAGAGTTGTTTAACGACGCTGATTCGAATACGATCCACGTCGGTTCCTAAAGGGGGTTAAGATATGATTCAAATATGATCAAGAAAAACTCCCCAATGAGCTCGGCAATATGCCAATCAAGTGGGTATCGACAGCTATGTTCTCTTTGGTTCGAATACGACCTATGTTTGAACAGGAAGCCCCCAAGTGATTATATTTTTAACGGCTAGATTCGAATACGATCATAAGCCGGATCAACCTCCAAATGACCATGTAATATTACAATGAAAATAAAAATGATACATTTACCTTTGGAGGAAAAAAAAGGACAGAGGTCCTGCTTTATTATTTATCACAATATATACATGGCTCTAGCAATATGTACATTATGAGAGCCGGTGGCTCAAGTGTAATAAGGCCGAAGCTGAGCTATGTTCCACGGCCGGCGGGTCTCCTCCTCCGACTTACGTGAATCTTTGTGCTCCCGAACATCGATAAGGTAGTATGACCCGTTGTGCAAGTTCTTGCTGACCACAAAGGGCCCTTCCCAAGGTGGGGATAGCTTGTGTGCATCTGTTTGATCCTGGATGAGCCGGAGCACCAAATCACCTTCCTGAAAGACCCTGGACTTAACCCGGCGGCTGTGATAGCGGCGCAGGTCTTGTTGGTAAATCGCCGAGCGAGCTGCTGCTACGTCGCACTGTTCGTCCAACAAGTCAAGAGCATCTTGACGCGCTTGCTCATTATCCGCCTCAACATAAGCCGCCACTCGAGGCGAATCATGACGGATGTTGCTAGGGAGGACCGCCTCAGCTCCGTAAACTATGAAGAAAGGCGTGTAACCCGTAGACCTGTTAGGAGTAGTATTGATGCTCCATAATACAGAAGGTAACTCCTCCACCCAACAACCTGGCGTCCGTTGCAAAGGGACCAAAAGCCGGGGCTTGATGCCCTTCAAGATTTCCTGATTGGCTCTCTCAGCTTGACCATTGGATTGAGGGTGAGCCACTGATGAAACATCAAGCCGAATATGCTCTCGTTGACAAAATTCCTCCATGGCGCCCTTAGACAGATTGGTACCATTGTCAGTTATAATGCTGTGTGGAAAACCAAAGCGAAATATCACCTTTTTCATGAACTGAACCGCCGTGGCTGCGTCACACTTACTAACCGGCCCTGCCTCAACCTACTTTGTGAACTTGTCAACCGCCACCAAGAGGTGGGTCTTCTTATCTTTGGACCTTTTAAAAGGCCCAACCATATCAAGCCCCCAGACTGCAAACGGCCAAGTGATTGGAATCATCCTCAACTCTTGAGCCGGCACGTGAACCCGTCTTGAGAACTTTTGACAACCGTCACACTTACTAACCAAGTCCTCTGCATCAGCATGAGCCGCCAGCCAATAAAAACCATGACGAAAAGCCTTGGCCATAAGGGATTTTGAGCCAGCATGGTGGCCACAATCCCGCTCGTGAATCTCACGTAAAATTTCTTGACCTTCTTCAGAGGAAACACAACGCTGAAAAGCTCCAGTGACACTGCGACGATGCAGCTCGCCATTGATAATTATCATTGACTTAGACCGCCGGGTTATTTGTTTGGCCAAAGTTTCATCCTCAGGCAACTCTCCCCGGGTCATGTAAGCCAATTATGGCACTGTCCAATCTGGGATAGCGTGGAGAGCCGCCACCAACTGTGCTTCTGGGTCAGGAACAACCAAGTCTTCCTCTGTAGGTAATTTGACAGAAGGGTTATGCAGAGTATCCAAAATAGTATTAGGAGGCACCGGCTTTCGCTGAGAGCCTAGCCGGCTTAATGCATCAGCCGCCTCGTTCTTTCTGCGATCAATATGCTCTACTTGGTAACCCTGAAAATGTCTAGCAATGGCCTCAACTTCGCGGCGATAAGCCGCCATGAGGGGGTCCTTGGAATCCCACTTGCCTGATACTTGTTGGGCCACCAAATCTGAGTCGCCGAAGCACCTTACCCGGCTTAAGCTCATCTCCTTAGCCATCCGAAGACCATGGAGCAAGGCCTCGTACTCAGCTGCATTGTTAGTACAGGGAAACATCAACCGTAGTACATAACAAAACTTGTCACCTCGAGGGGAAGCTAATACAACTCCAGCCCCCGAGCCCTCCAATTGCCTGGACCCGTCGAAGTGAATAGTCCAGTATGTATTATCCGGTTTCTCTTCAGGCACCTGCAGCTCCGTCCAATCATTGATAAAATCCACCAATGCTTGAGATTTGATAGCAGTGCGTGGCACGTACTTTAGACCATGAGGCCCAAGTTCTATGGCCCACTTAGCAACTCTTCCTGTGGCTTCTCTGTTTTGGATGATATCTCCTAAGGGAGCAGAACTAACCACAGTGATAGGGTGGCCTTGGAAATAATGCTTAAGATTCCGGCTTGCCATGAACACCCCATAAAAAAGCTTCTGCCAATGTGGATACCGTTGCTTAGACTCAATAAGTACTTCACTGACATAGTAAACCGGCCGCTGAACCGGATGTTCCTTACCCGCCTCCTTACGCTCCACCACCACAGCCACAGTGACGGCTCGTGTGTTAGCGGCTACATACAACAACAAGGGCTCCTTATCGATAGGAGCAGCAAGGGCTGGCGGCTCAGCCAGCTGTCTTTTCAAATCCTCAAAAGCAGCATTAGCAGCATCATTCCAAACGAAGTCATCTGTTTTCTTCATCATTTGATATAGTGGCATGGCCTTTTCACCTAACCAGCTTATAAACCGACTCAAAGCAGCGATGCGGCCCGCCAGATGCTGGACGTCATTTATGCACCCCGGCTTAGCCAGAGAGGTGATTGCCTTGATCTTCTCCGGGTTAGCTTCAATGCCTCTGTGCGAAACCAGAAAACCCAAGAGCTTGCCTGCAGGAACACCAAAAACACACTTGGCCGGGTTAAGCATCATCTTGTAGACCTGGAGATTATAAAAGGTCTTTCTCAGGTCATCTATCAAGGTCTCATTCTCTCGGGATTTGACCACAATACCATCCACATAGGCATGAACGTTGCGCCCAATCTGATTATGAAGACAATTCTGCACGCAACGCTGGTAAGTCGCCTGTGCACTCTTGAGCCCAAAAGGCATAGACACATAACAGAAGGCTCCAAAAGGAGTAATGAACGCCGTCTTCTCTTGGTCCTTAACAGCCATTTTGATCTGATGGTAACCAGAGTACGCATCCAAAAAACTCAAACGCTCACAACCCGCCGTAGCATCAATAATTTGATCAATACGAGGGAGAGCAAAAGGATCAGCCGGACAAGCCTTGTTTAAATCCGTATAGTCCACACACATATGCTAGGTGCCATTCTTCTTGAGCACGAGCACAGGGTTAGCTAACCATTCTGGATAATAGACTTCAACGATAAACCTGGCCGCCAAGAGCCGGGCTACCTCCTCACCAATGGGTTTCCGCCTCTCCTCATTAAACCGCCGGAGGAATTGCCTGACTGGCTTAAATTTCGGATCAATATTGAGAGTGTGCTCAGCGAGTTCTCTTGGTACACCCGGCATGTCAGAAGGTTTCCATGCAAAGATGTCCCTGTTCTCACGGATGAACTCGATGAGCGCGCCTTCCTATTTCGGATCCAGATTGGCACTGATGCTGAACTGCTTAGATGAGTCACCTGGAACAAAGTCAACAAGTTTAGTCTCATCGGCCGACTTAAATTTCATTACCGGCTCATGCTCCGTGGTTCGCTTTTTCAAAGACGTCATATCTGCCGGGTCAACATTATCCTTGTAAAACCTCAACTCCTCTGTTGCACAAACAGATTCAGCGTAAGCAGCGTCACCTTCCTCACACTCCAAGGCTATCTTTCGGCTGCCATGAACCGTAATGGTCCCATTGTGACCCGGCATCTTGAGCTGTAAATACACGTAACACGGCCGTGCCATGAACTTGCCGTAAGCCGGCCGCCCAAATAAAGCATGGTACGGGCTTCTTATTTTAACCACCTCAAAAGTCAGTTTTTCCGCCCTGTAATTGTACTCATCTCCAAAGGCTACTTCCAGCTCGATCTTACCGACTGGATATGCCGACTTACCGGGCACCACCCCATGGAAAACAGTGTTGGACTGGCTGAGGTTTTTATCAGTTAATCCCATGTGACGGAAGGTCTCATAATAGAGGATGTTGATGCTACTGCCTCCGTCCATTAGCACTTCAGTGAATTTGTACCCCCCAACCTGAGGAGCCACCACCAAGGCCAGGTGACCCGGATTATCAACCCGGGGAGGGTGATCTTCCCTACTTCATAGAATAGGCTGCTCAGACCATCTTAAATAGCGGGGAACTGCCGGCTCAACAGCATTTACAGCCCTCTTATGAAGCTTCTGGTCTCGCTTGCATAGACTGGTAGTAAACACATGATACTGTCCATCATTGAGCTGCTTTGGATTGGTCTGGTATCCCCCCTGCTGCTGCTGCTGATTACCCTGGCCAGATTGTTGACTAACTCCTCCTTGAAAATTCTGAGAATTGGAATTAGAGCCGCCGCCCGGGCCATGAAAGCCGCCGGCGCCTGAGCCGCCGCCCTGCCCATTGTTGCCGTTAAAAGCGTTGGAATTTTTGAAGGCTTTCATGATTGTGTAGTCTTTCCATAGATGAGTGGCCGGCTTCTCCCTAGAACCATGCCTTGGACAGGGCTCATTCCACAACTGCTCAAGCGTCGGCCCTGACCCGCCGGCTCGGGGAGGTGGTCTCCCCTTACGTCGGCGGTTGTTACCCTGCGCATTGGCGTTGGCCACAAACTCCATACTGCCATCAGCCTTACGTTTGTTTCCTCCCTGGTTCGCCGGGTTATGCTGAGGGCCCTTGCCACTGCCATTCTTCTTTCCCTTCCCTGTCCTTTCATCATCAGACGCGGGATCCTTGGTACTATCAGAGTCGGCGTACTTGACCAGAGCCGCCATCAGCGTACCCATATCATTGCAATCGCGCTTGAGTCGCCCGAGCTTCGTCTTCAGGGGCGCAAAACGACAATTTTGCTCCAACATTAAGACTGCAGAGCTGGCATCCATCTTATCAGACGAATGTATTATCTCTTTTACCCGGTGAACCCAATGGGTTGTAGACTCGCCCTGTTGCTGCTTGCAGTTAGTCAAATCCACAATTGACATAGATTGCCTACACGTATCTTTGAATTTTTGGATGAACCGGGCTTTTAGCTCTGCCCATGACCCGATAGAATTAGGCGGCAGTCCTTTCAACCAAGTGCGGGCAGTCCCATCCAACATCATGGTGAAGTATTTGGCCATTGCCGCTTCGCTGACTTCCAGCAACTCCATAGCCATCTCGTAGCTCTCGATCCATGCTCCGGGTTGTAAATCAGCCGTGTAATTAGGTACCTTCCTAGGTCCTTTGAAATCCTTGGGTAGACGTTCATTACGGAGAGCCGGCAGCAGACAAGGGACACCTTCGGTCCTCATAGGTACGCCCGCCTCGATAGAAGCCGTCGGATAAACCAGGAGGGGCTGGTAAGCTGTCAGCTGAGCCACCTGCTCTGCCTCTTGTCGCGCTCTATCTTGGTCTACCGCGTTAAAGGCTCCATTATGTGCCGGGTCGTGGCCAGCTGGCAAGTCATGGCGCCGGACGTTGCTTGAGCCGGTCGCTGAAACCATGTGTCTGCTATAACTTGGGCTCCGGTTTGGATGAGGGGTTGAATGAATCCTGTCCCGGCTATATGAGTATGCCTCCTGTTGCGCCAGAGCCGTCTGAAGAAGTTCTCTGACCCGGCGGGTTTCGACCGCCGTCGGAGAGTCGCCCTCGACTGGGAGAGCCGCCAGCCGCGCCGCTGCGGCGACCATGTTTTCCAACGGCTTGGCATAATGACTCGGTGGTATAGGCACGTATTGAGGCGGGGCAGTGATCACACGGGGAGGCCCCATCACTTGCGGTTGAATCGGCGTTCCAGCCCCGGGCACCGTGATTTCTGGCGGGTTACTGGGCCCTGCACCAGGCGTGTTGAAGAGGTTTCGAGGATCGTAAACCGGAGGGAGTCGAGATTGAGCCTTCTGATGCCTCCTTCTCATGATCTCATTGGATGCGTTCTGATCCATCGTGAGCCGGAAAGACTGCGCCTGAATCAGCTGAGTCTGGGCGTCTAGAGCCGCCCGCTCTGCAGCCATCCTGATCCCTTCCGCTGCTAGATCTTCCTTGGCTCTTGCTACATCCAGCTTTAACTGTGCCACCTCCGCATCATGTTGAGCTTGATCCGCTGGGGCGACCGTAGCGGTTAACATGGCCGTCATCTTGTCCGTGAGATCCATCAACACCTAAGCCGGCGAGTGCACAGGGCCTCCTGCCCAAGCGGCGGAGTTTTGGACAGGTTGTGTGCCGGACATGAAGATTCCTACCCGGCTCGGCGGCTCAAAGGGGTCTGGAATACTGTTGCCATCGGAACAACCCCTGAGCCTGCCATCTTGAAGTTGATATAACGAGTCGGTCTCACCTGTGGACGACTCACCGTCACAGCGGGTGGCCGTCTCCTCGCCAGATCTAGATCCTTCGGAGAGTTCTCCATGGACACATCCATGAAAGCACGTTTCAAGGACGGCAGAGTCCGGGCGGGTCTTGCACGCTGAGCCGTCTCGACGGGATCGGTGCAGATGTCCGGCTCAGGGCCTGGCTCACCAATCTTGCCAATGAAAACGTGGATTCCGCCGAAGGGGACCCGGTACCCGTACTCAATTGAGCCGGCGTCGGGGCCCCAGCCTGCGTCATCGATGTAGAGCTTGCCGCGACGACTCTTGGTCATCCGGCCCACGGCGTATCCCTTGAGCCCTTCGAAGCTGCCCTTCAAGAACTCAAATCCACCGTGCACTGGCCCCACGGTGGGCGCCAACTGTCGTGGAATTGTCACGACAGATGTCCTCGTGCAAGGACTTAGTCGTGGATCCATCGCAACTAGGAAGCTTAAAGGGGTTAAACGGGACAAAGGACATGAGGATTATACTGGTTCGGCCCCTTACGGTGAAGGTAAAAGCCTACTCTAGTTGAGGTTGGATTACTTAGGGTTTCGACGACCAGGGAGCTAAATCACTGCGCCTAGTTATCGATCTGATCTTCCTTTTTCTTCTGAACCGCCGCCAGGTCATCCCTTTATATAGAAAGGTTAACGCCCAGCGGCTCTCAGAGTCCCGGCCGGCTCATAAACTGTGTCTGGCTCGGACTCTTAACTATTCTTGCCTTACACTACAAGTCATGCCACAACGGCGGTTTACCTCTACGGGCCTTAAGCCGCCTCTGGGCCTTAGACCTATTACTAAACTGCCATCCTTAACCTGTCCTTGGGCTTCTGAACGAACAGCTGTCGCAACGTAACCCGGCCCATCTACGGCGGGTTACACCAGTAGCTATATCCTCAAAAAAAATCCGTTCTCCGATTATTCTATATTCATGCCTTTTCGTTCGTCTCCATATTCTTCCAGTGCTTTGCTCTTTAATCAGTTTGCGATCTCTTCGTTCTCTTGTCTCTAGATTCCCTCAAGTATCTTTGTGCTTTTCTAATTCTTTCCAGTGATTCATTCTCTTTTCGTCATTCTTTTCAATTCCTACGGTGGCTCGTTCAAGATTATTTCTGTTGTTATCATATCAATTCATTCGTTCTTTCCAGCCCTACCGGTGGTTCACGAAGACTTTCTAAAGTTTTCCGCTATATCCCCCCTTAATCTTTCCAACGAGAATAAGTAGTACGCAAATCCATTGTTTCTCATCAATTTAATTGGTGGAGGATGAGCATAACATACTTCTTATTCTTCTTTCTTCAAGTGGTTTTATCTCTTCTTTTCGGAGTTTGTTCATCTTATCACATTCTCGGTTCAAAGTGTTTTCATCTTTTCTTTTCCGGAGTTCCAAGCTTCTCGCCAATTTCGTCGCGAACCTCCATCCAAATCATCGCAAGGATTTAATCTTATCCCTTTCATCCTTCTATTTTATCTCGTCATTCTTTTGTTACCGGAGTTTATCATGGTGGCTCGTCATGATTTAATTCATTCTTCAAGTGTTCACCAAGATTCTTGTAGGCGTAGCTCAAGTATCTTCTTCTTGCTTCTCAAAGTGCAATTAATTCTCCATATTCTTCTGAAGTGGAGTTTTGCATTTCCTCGTTCTTCTCAGTTTTTCAATTTTTTTCCGCTTGTGGTAGGTTACCACCTCATAATTTTGAGATGTTATCCATAAGTCCACAACAAGCTTATTCTTTTGTTGTTGAATTTCCAACAACTCCGTTCAATGTTTCCTTCTAAGGATGCTCTCTATTTCATTCATGGTAGAAGTTGTCATCTTCTTCCCCGTTCTTCTCATTCCACTCTTTCAAGTCTTTCGGAGGTTTTGTGTTGGTCCTCAAGTCAAGTATCATTCCATTTCTCAAGTTCATGTTCTATTCTTTCCTTGTTCAGTCGGAGTGCTGCGTAAATTCCTTCGTTATTATTCCTTTTCTATCTTGTCCTAAACGGAGTGGTTTCAAATTCAGCCTTATTCCTTGAGCTTTTGCTTCTTGTCTCATTCAACATTCTTCTTTCCTACTCGAGTGTTCTTGACTTTGTTCATCCTCACTGTTTTGTTCTTATTTCACCTCATCCCTTTTCCCTTCCGTCTCAGTCCTAAGATCTCGGGACGAGATCTCTTGTTAGTGGAGGAGTGTTGTAATGCCCCGGATCCGATGTGCCAGGTGTCTGCCAGTTATTCGCCGTCCTTGCCTTGTCAGCTGCTTGCGTGTTGCTTTTTGCCATGTCATCATCTGCATTGCATCCTCATGTTTTTCAAAACATGCATCCGGTCCTTTTCCCCGTTGTCCGTTTCGCGATCCGACACTCTCGCACGCGCCAGTCGCCCCTCTCAGACCTTGTTTCGTGAACGGGAGAAAAACGTTCTCTAAATGGGCCGAGATTTGCCGAGTGGCCTTGGTATATCACCGGTAGACCGCACGTCAAATTTCGTTCCATTTGGAGGTCGTTTGATGTCCCAATGGTTAACCGCGTAGCCCGAAACCCCCTTCTCTTTGCAGCCGAGCACCTGTTCACACAGCCCACCTAGCCCATCCAAACCCCCTCCATGCTCTCGGTCGTTCGATCACGATCGTGTGGGCGAATACCGCACCTCTTTTGGGTTCACCTAGCTCCCTCTACCTATTTATACACCCTCTTCCCCGAAATCCCGCACTCCAAACCATAGCCTCCACCTACCTCCGCCGCCGGACATGTCCGTTTCCCACCGGACGAAATCGCACCGCCGCCCGCAGCCAACCGGAGCTCGCCACGTGTCCCACCGGACTCTCTCTCCTCCGTGCCGCCGAGCCCGCGGAGCCCACGGTCGGCCCGCCCGAGCGACCGTGTCCCCGCCGCCCGTGCTCGGCCTCCCGCGCGTCCGCCGCC
>NC_057796.1:371898710-371905153 GCF_018294505.1 Triticum aestivum | reverse complement strand
CGGTGGCTCCGGCCAGATCCGGGCCGGCGCCGCCCGGATCTGGCACCGCCGCCCCGTCTCCGGCCCTCCCTCGTCCTCTATCGGCACCGTCTCCGGCGAGCCGCCGCGTGCCTCAGTTCGCGCGCCCAAGCCCTAGATCTGGGATTTCGGAGGTGAAAATCCCACCAAGTCCTTTTTTTGTCATGTTATGTTGCCTGCTTTGACCAGTCATATCTTCATGCTCGGTGATCCAATTTGTGCATATTATATATAAAATGTGCATCATGAGATGCTCTTCATTTCATTCCATTGTGCCATGCTTTTTTGAGTTTATCTTGATGCCCTAATCATCGTTGCAAGAGTGCTATATGCTGTTAACCTGCTGTCTGTTATCAGAACTTGATGATTTGTCTTTTTCATTGTGTTTTGTGTGTGTTTCCTATGAGCATAAGCTCTACATGTGTTTTGAACTACATCATGCCATCATTACAGTGGTGCTTGTCTTGTGTTTTTGTGATATGTGTGGTCACTGGCACAAGCATACAAAGTAGCCTCCGTGATGTTGCTGATTTCTGTGACTTGGTCATTTCTGCTAAGTCTGTAGCTGTAACTTTGTGATGCCATGTAAACCTGCTGTCACCATGAGTTCTATGCATAATCTGGAGATGTTCACTAAGGGTGTTTTGTTATACATGTTATGCTCTATCCATCCATGGCCTTGTTTGTATTTATAGTCTGCTGTAGATTGTTGTAATCTTACTCCAAACTAGCTAAATAATGTTATTGTCAGTCTGTTAACATGAAGTTCCGTTTTGACATGTGTTTTGCTAGTGATCCATGCACCCTATGAACTTGATCTTGCCATGCTTAGCTTCATCATTATGCCATCTTACTGTTGGATGCCTTCACATGCCATGAAATTCTTTCTGATGAGTGATTTGAGCTCGCAAAGATGCCCTCATAATTCTGTTTATGCCATGCTCAGTTTTTCTGCTGTCTGAATCTGTTTATGAAACTTGCTATGTTTACATGGGTGCCATCATATCTTCTGTGCCTTTTCGGCTCGTGATCACTAAGGGATTTTTGTTCTATGCTTTAAGAAGATTTATGCCATGCCTTTGTTTGCTATGATCTGTTCCTGTAGCATGATGTTTGATAGCTCTAAACTTAGCAACCTGATGTTATTTCTGCCATGTCCAGTGATTTCTGCTAAGTCTATGAAACTGTTATTATTTGCAATCTTTCCATGTCCTTTTGAGCATGTTCTAGTGATTTCTGGTGATAGCTCAGTGTTCATGTTTTGTCATGCCTTATCTGTACATCTCGTCCATGCTTTTTGTTTTCATGTTGGGGTACTGTATCATGTTGTTTTGATGCTTTCAAGATGCCTAGTTGCTGTTTTGTACAGATTGTTGCTATATCTTGTTTGGAGTGTATGTGTTGCACCGTTGCTCCGTTTTGAGTGTGCTCTATATGAAACTTGCTTAGTTTGGCATGTAGTTTCATATTACCTTGTTGGATCCTTGTTTTGAGGTGTTTGCTTGATGTTTCAATGCATTTTGCATCAATGCCATGTTTAACTTGTTTTACTCATATCTTCTAGGCCGTAGCTCCGAATCTAATGAACAGTATATGTAACTTTACTAGAATTTCGTGTAGATCATCTTGGTGAGTCTTAACTTGCTGTTTAACAACTTGATCATAAGGCTTATTCAGATTTGGACCAATTTCGAAATTGTATATGAGGACTTACCGGAATTTATCTATGTTGTTTCCGGCCTCATTTAAAATTGCTTTGATGTGTTGCTCTTGTATGCATCATCTCTTGCCATGAGTAGCTTCATGTAGCCCTGGCATGCATCATACTTGATTGAGCATCATGCCTTGTTCATGTGTGGTGTGCTTACCATGTTGTGTGCTTCTTCTCGATAGTTCCCGTTTCATTGCGATCGTGAGGATTCGTTCGTCTACGCTTGGTTCATCTTCGTGGCTTCATCTTCTTCATGGACTCGTTCTTCTTCCTCGCGGGATTTCAGGCAAGATGACCGTTACCCTGGATCTCACTACTATCATTGCTATGCTAGTTGCTTCGTTCTATCGCTATGCTGCGCTACCTATCACTTGCTCTTCAAGCCTCCCGTATTGCCATGAAACCACCTCTAACCTTTGTCACCCTTCCTAGCAAACCATTGTTTGGCTATGTTACCGCTTTTGCTTAGCCCCTC
Organism: Triticum aestivum; assembly: GCF_018294505.1. Classification (NCBI taxonomy): domain Eukaryota; kingdom Viridiplantae; phylum Streptophyta; class Magnoliopsida; order Poales; family Poaceae; genus Triticum; species Triticum aestivum. The sequence continues at coordinate 371,902,949 of NC_057796.1, read as the reverse complement.
TTATAGTGTTGCTAGTTGCAGGTGAAGATGAAGATTGCTTCATGTTGGATTATGTTTATGTTGGGATATCACAATATCTCTTATTTAATTAATGCATCTATATACTTGGTAAAGGGTGGAAGGCTCGGCCTTATGCCTGGTGTTTTGTTCCACTCTTGCCGCCCTAGTTTCCGTCATACCGGTGTTATGTACCTTGATTTTGCGTTCCTAACGCGGTTGGGTGTTATGAGGACCCCTTGACAGTTCGCTTTGAATAAAACTTCTCCAGCACGGCCCAACCTTGGTTTTACCATTTTCCTATCACCTACTTCTTTTCCCTTGGGAGTCGCGCTCCCGAGGGTCATCTTTATTTTAACCCCCCGGGCCAATGCTTCTCTAAGTGTTGGTCCGAACTAGAGCCACTTGCAGCGCCCCCTCGGGGAAAGTTGAGGTCTGGTTTTAGTTGTACGTAGTGCTCATCCGATGTTGCCCTGAGAACGAGATATGTGCAGCTCCTATCGGGATTGTCGGCACATCGGGCGGCTTTGCTGGTCTTGTTTTACCATTGTCGAAATGTCTTGTAAACCGGGATTCCGAGACTGATCGGGTCTTCCCGGGAGAAGGAATATCCTTCGTTGACCGTGAGAGCTTATAATGGGCTAAGTTGGGACATCCCTGCAGGGTATAAACTTTCGAGAGCCGTGCCCGCGGTTATGTGGCAGATGGGAATTTGTTAATGTCCGGTTGTAGAGAACTTGACACTTGACTTAAATAAAACGCATCAACCGCGTGTGTAACCGTGATGGTCTCTTTTCGGCGGAGTCCAGCAAGTGAACATGTTTTTTGGGTTATGTCTGACATAAGTAGGAGTTCAGGATCACTTCTTGATCATTGCTAGTTTCATGACCGTTCCGTTGCTTCTCTTCTCGCTCTTATTTGCGTAAGTTAGCCACCATACTTTGCTTAGTCGCTGCTGCAACCTCACCACTTATCTTTTCCCTACCCATTAAGCTTTGCTAGTCTTGATACCCATGGTAATGGGATTGCTGAGTCCTCGTGGCTCACAGATTACTACAACAACAGTTGCAGGTACAGGTTTTGCGATGATCACGACGCGAGAGCGATGTTATTTGTTTTGGAGTTCTTCTTCCGCTTCTTCTTCGATCAGGGGATAGGTTCCAGGTCGGCAGCCTGGGCTAGCAGGGTGGATGTCGTTTCAGCTTCTGTTTGTGTTTCATCCGTAGTCGGATGTGGTTGCCATGTATATTGATGCATTCTTGCGGCATTTGTATGCCTTGTATGTATCCCCATCTTTTATGTAATGTTGATGTAATGATATCCACCTTGCAAAAGCGTCTTCAAGATGCGCTTCTATCCTTGGTGGGACCTTCGAGTTCCTTTAGGATAGGGTCACATCTTGGGCGTGACACGCTCCCTCTGTACGCCCGGGCCGAGGGCCCTGAAGAAGGAGATGCGAGTGACGCCGCCTGCGCCGTCGGCGAGGCCGTCGTGCCACGGCAGTGCGCGCCATTCCTCCTGGAGTCCATGCCGCGGGCTCCTCTCGCGAGCTCGTGCTCCATGCTGCGATGCCTCCGAGCTCCTGGATCCGCTTCCCTTCCTTCTTCGCCTTCGAGATGCCGCCGAGGGGGCCTCTCGAGCTTTGGCTACAGCACGCCGACTGCAGCGCTCCGGCGATTGGAGCGGAGGTTGAAGTCGTCGCTCCGGGCAAGATCTTCATGACCCGAGGCTGGGGCGAGATCGCCCGGGTCTGCCGAACGAGGGGTGCCCTCGTGATTCACTTTGAATACGATGGCGCCTCCGTGATGTTCTTCAAGGTCTTCGATGCTGAGGGCCGCCGCCGGGAGTGCTGCCCCAGGGGAGGCAGCCGCGACGTCGACGTGGCCGGGGCCAGGCCCGCCATTCGCTTCCTCAATGGCTCCTCTAGCAGTAGCGTTGATGCTTGGGAGTATAGCGACTCTCCCGAGCTCTTCGCGACTCCAGAGACGAGCGACGACAGCTATGTGCCCCCGAGCTTGCGACGCGCCTGGAGCAAGGCGGCTGCATCGGGCCGCCAGCGCGGCTGATCTGGATGGGGTTGGCGCCAACCTCCCGCGGCCCACTGTTGATGATGGCGTCGGCCATGAGGGCGCGTGTAGTTAGGGTTCCTTAGGATTTGCACCTTTTGTTCCCTGCGAGGAATTGAGGAAACACCCCGTGGGGCCATGTAAAAGGGTCTGCAATGTCTTTTGTTCATACTATCCTCATTATGAAGTGGTGCGAATGCATGTCCTGTTCCGGCTTGGCTCCCCCTTTCTAACCTCGCGACGACTTGGCGCTCTACGCTGACAGGTCCCGGTCCCCAGGCAGGCTTCATCCGTCGCTGGTATGCCAGGTCGCGATGTCGTGGTCAAGGCCAGGAGGTGAGCGGCCCGAGGTCCAGTAAGAGCCCCTGAGGCACAATGCTCAGGAGGTCCCCTTTAGCGCCCAAGCAGCCGCTGAGAGGTGAGAAAGGAAGGCGACGTCGCCGCTACAGAGCCGCATCAAGTGGAGGTTTTGTGCTGCATCAATTAGCTGTTCCAGAGGCGAGACTTATCTCGGGAGCACGGAGTTGTTCATTCGCGAGGCGCCGGGATCACGCGCCAACAGCTGGGGAGTAGTTGGGTTAGGACTTCGCGAGCTTCCCCTCCCGTCCCGTACTCTCCTTTGTGCTCTACGTCCTCAGGTCCCAGCCGTCGAGTGAGCTCAGCCGCCACTGGTGTGCCGGGTCGCGATGCCGTGGGCAAGGCCAGGGGGTGAGGGCTGGAGAGCCAGTAAGAGCCCCCCTTTTAACGTGCAAGCTATCGCGCGGGCAAGGGAGAAAGAGAGCTCGTGAAGCCACCCGTTTTGGGCCTCGGGTAGTCCCTGTAAACCAATACAAGAAAAGCACAGGTTGCCATTACGATTGCCGGCCAGCCATTGGTTGCTCCGAGAGAGTGGTGAGGGCACTGAGCGCCTGGTGAGGTGATGCTTGCAGGGCTGCCGTGGGCCAGAGCACGACCGCTCAGATTTAGCGACGTTGCAGGGACGGACCCATGCACAAGCGTCGTGCTAGCACGAGCGGCTCCAAAGGTAGGTGTCAATCGAGAAGGCGAACATCACAGGCAGGTTAAGCATGAAAGGCAAATCAGCTTAGACAAATGCAGGAAGGATGCATGCCACTGGGTCAGGCCCGAGCGGCTTGGAGATGATGCAGCCCGAGGGGCGCCCCCGACAAAGTGAACTAAAGACATAAGTAAAAGGGATACACGCCACAGGGACGGACCCACGCGGCCTGGGAATGATGCAGCCCTGAGGGCGCTCCCAGCTGAAATGAACTTATGTCACCTGGTATCGCTGCGGAGGAGGTGTTGGAGTAGCTGATGATGCGCGGTGAAGAAGCCGATCCTCACGAGCCACCAGAGCCCTGGGCCTCGGGAGGCTCTGGGGGGTCCAGGCGGTTCCTCGAGGACCATCTCCATCTCTGCCAGGATCGTTTGGTGTCTGGCCTCCTGAGCTTCCAGGATGCTCCGCATAAGACGCTGGCGAGTGGCAACCGCGTTCGGCAGGTGTAACACCCCGCATGTAACTTGCCATATTTGTAACTCCGACGCTTGCCATTTCCGGCTATGTGTTTTGTTTTTCCCTCCGTTGCCGGGTTTTTGTCTTTCGTTTTGTATTTTGTCATGTCATGCATTTTCATATCATGTCATCATGTGCATTGCATTCGCATACGTGTTCGTCTCATGCATCCGAGCATTTTCCCCGTTGTCCGTTTTCCAATCCGGCGCTCCTATCTCCTCCGGTGCACCCCTCTAGTTGTCTTTCGTGTACGTGTGTCAAACTTTCTCGGAATGGACCGAGGCTTGTCAAGTGGTTTTATTATACCACCCGGAGACTACCGGTCAAGTTTCGTTCCATTCGGAGGTCGTTTGGTGCTCCAACGGTTAACCGGGCCTCCGCAATGTCCATTTGAGTATCCAGCAAAAAACCCCTCCAAAACCAGCCCAAAGCCCACCAAACTCTCTTCCATGCTCTAGGTCGTTCGATCACGATCGTGTGGGCGAAAACCGCACCTCATTTGGAGTCTCCTAGCTCCCTCTACCTATAAATGAGTGGGCATCCCGAAAAACGAAATCTCAGACGAAACCCTAACCCTCTCCCTCCGCGCCGCCGGACGCGTCCGCTCCGGCCGGACAACGTCCGCCGCGCGCCCGGCCAACCGGGGCGCGCCACGTCACCAGC
>NC_057796.1:371891359-371898364 GCF_018294505.1 Triticum aestivum | reverse complement strand
CGGCGCCGCCCGCCACCGCCGGCTCCTCTTCTTCCCGCCGGCGGCCCGAGCTCCTCGAGACCCGATCGGATCTGGTAAGGGCGCCCTCCCGTTGACTTTTCTCGTCTCAAAATTCTCCCAAGTCCTCATTTATTCTCAGCAAGTGCCTATGTTCCCGATGCCGTAACTTCTTGCATGTAGCTTCGATTCGCGCGTATAATATGTCAAATTGTTCGCCTCATGATGCTCTTTATTTTGCTCAATTGAATCATTTTCATTAGAGGTCATCTTGATGCCCAAATCTTCGTTGGAAGAGGACTAGTTGCTGTTAATCTCTGGTTCTTATCAGAACTTGGAGATTTGTCATTTTTGTATCTTTTATTCTGTGCATCTTTTGAGCATGAGCTCCACATGTGTTTTGAAGTATGCCATGCCATCTTTCCATTGGTATAGTCAATGTATTTTTGTGATCTTTGTGGTGACTAGCACAAGCATGCAAAGTAGGCCCCGTAATATTTCTGATTTCAGGGACTTAGTGATTTCTTTAAGTCCTTGTCTGCTGTAATTTTGTCGCCATGTAAACTTGATGCTAGAGAGAGATCCATGCATATTTTGGAGATGTTCAGTAAGGATGTTTTGTAGATATAGTTGTAATTGATCCATTCCTGCAACTTTGCAATTTTAGAGTACCATAGAATGACTCAATCTTGCTCTGGCAGATTCTTAACATGATTTTCAATCTTGCCAAGCTTATTGTGGTTGATCCATATATGATATGCAATTGTTCTTACCATGGATAGCTTCATAAACATGCCATCTTGCTGTAGGTATGCTTGGTTTTTCATGCATTGCTCTGTAGTGAGTGCATCAAGCTCACAAAGAGGCCTACATATTAACATTTCTGCCATGCTCTGTTTTTCTGCTAAGTCTGAAACCTGATAACGAAACTTGCTATGTTTACATGCTTGCCATCATATCTTCTGGTCCTTTTTGGCTTATGGTCAGTAAGGGACTTTTGTAATGTGCATTTAGTAGAACACTACCATGCCTTGCTTTGCTATGTTAAGTTCCTGTAGCTTGTTGATTTCGTGCTCTGAACATTGCTACCTGATGCTATTTTTTGCCATGTCCAGTTTTCCACTAAGTCTGTGAACCTGTAATCTTTTGCACTTTTGCCATGCTTGTTTGAGGTTGATATGTTATGAACTAGCAGTAGCTCAGTGTTCATCTTTTGTTAAGCATCTCCTGTAGATTACTGCCATATACTTTGTTGCTATGTTGGGATGCTGTAGTATTGCTACTTGTTGCATTTTAAGTGCTATCTTGCTGTTTATCGCAGATTATTGTTATTCTTGTTTTGCTTGCCATTTGCAAACCGTGCATCCGATTCCGGTGATCTTTATATCGATTTCGACCGAAATCATCTCATCTTTCCAGTGGCATGCTTGGTTTGTCAAGTTACTGCCATGTTCATCATCTTCCTTCCGGAGCACGCATATGCATCGCATATCATAACTTGCATATCATACATGTCTTGCATCATGTTGCTTGCGCATTTCTCGTTGTTGATTGTGGTTCCGTTTATTTGTGCTCTTGTCTTGGGTAGAGCCGGGAGACGAGTTCGTGAACGAGGAACCTGTCGAGTACGCTTACGAGGATCAAGCTTTCGACAACTCTGAGAACCTTGCAGGCAAGACGACCACCCCTCGAAATCACTTCTATCTTTGCTATGCTAGTTGTTCGCTCTATTGCCATGCTCCGCTACCTATCTCTTGCTATATCATGTCTCCTATTTCAGCCATGTCAGCCCCTAACCATCCTTTCCTAGCAAACCGTTGTTTGGCTATGTTACCGCTTTTGCTCAGCCCCTCTTATAGCGTTGCTAGTTGCAGGTGAAGTTGAAGTTTGTTCCATGTCGGAACACGGATATGTTGGGACATCACAATATCTCTTATTTAATTAATGCATCTATATATTTTGGTAAAGGGTGGAAGGCTCGGCCTTATGCCTGGTGTTTTGTTCCACTCTTGCCGCCCTAGTTACTGTTATACCGGGATTATGTTCCTTGAGTTTGCGTTCCTTACACGGTCGGGTGATTATGGGACCCCCTTGACAGTTCGCCTTGAATAAAACTCCTCCAGCATGGACCAACCTTGGTTTTACCAGTTGCTACCTAAGCCTTTTTCCCCCGGGTTTTCGCGAGCCCGAGGGTCATCTTATTTTAACCCCCCCGGGCCAGTGCTCCTTCGAGTGTTGGTCCGAACCGAGCAGCCTGCGGGGCCACCTCGGGGAAACTCGAGGTCTGGTTTTACTCGTAGCTTGACTTATCCGGTGTGCCCTGAGAACGAGATATGTGCAGCTCCTATCGGGATTTGTCGGCACATTCGGGCGGCTTTGCTGGTCTTGTTTTACCATTTTCGAGATGTCTTGTAAACCGGGATTCCGAGACTGATCGGGTCTTTCCGGGAGAAGGTTTAACCTTCGTTGACCGTGAGAGCTTATAATGGGCTAAGTTGGGACACCCCTGCAGGGTAATATCTTTCGAAAGCCGTGCCCGCGGTTATGAGGCAGATGGGAATTTGTTAATGTCCGGTTTTAGATAACTTGTCACTTGACCCAATTAAAATACACCAAGTGCGTGTGTAGCCGTGATGGTCTCTTCTCGGCGGAATCCGGGAAGTGAACACGGTCTGTGTTATGTTTGACGGAAGTAAGTGTTCAGGACCTCTTCTTGGTCATTGCTAGATGGCGTCCGTTCCTTTGCTTCTCTTCTCGCTCTCATTTACGTAAGTTAGCCACCATGTATGTTTTGGCGCTGCAGCTCCACCTCTTTGCACCTCTTGGCCTACAAGCTTAAATAGTCTTGATCTCGCGGGTGTGAGATTGCTGAGTCCCCGTGACTCACAGATACTTCCAACACCAGTTGCAGGTGCCGACGATGCCAGTGCAGACGATGGCGTCGATCTCAAGTGGGAGTTCGACGAGGAACGTGGTCGTTACTATGTGTCTTTTCCTGATGATCAGTAGTGGAGCCCAGTTGGGACGATCGGGGATCTAGCATTTGGGGTTGTCTTATTTTCATCTGGATTTTGACCGTAGTCGGTCTATATGTTTGTATTTTGGATGATGTATGATGATATTTATGTATTGTGTGAAGTGGCGATTGTAAGCCAACTCTTTATCCCATTCTTATTCATTACATGGGATTGTGTGAAGATGACCCTTCTTGTGACAAAACCACTATGCGGTTATGCCTCTAAGTCGTGCCTCGACACGTGGGAGATATAGCCACATCGTGGGCGTGACAAGTTGGTATCAGAGCCATCCCCGACTTAGGAGCCCCGTGCTTGATCGAATCGCTGACGTTGTTGAGTCTAGAACAAAAATGTTTTGAGTCTTAGGATTATATATATCGGAGAGTAGGATTCTTTTTACTCCTCAGTCCCTTCGTCGCTCTGGTGAGGTCTCCTGACGTAGAAGTTTTGACTACTCTCTCCTCAAATTTCACTAAAAAAATTTTTAGGATCACGCGGGTATCTTGGAATTGTTCCGATCGATTTGTGATGAGAACATTGTTCTTGGTGCCTCCTGTCATTTAGGGGTTGTGGCAGTGTCCCGGGGAGTTGAGCTCCGAGGTGTTGTCGTCACAATTTTATCGTTGCAGTTCTGGAATACCTGAGTTTCGCCGACATCGAAATCTCTTTTTTGCAGTTGTTGGTGAGATCACCTCGACGCCACCCAGTACTGGGGCGGGAGTTCGGGAGTATTGCCATAACTTGTATAACGGATGTTTTTCGAAGGTTGAGGTAAACGATTTCCGAAGGTTTCTTGGTTATGTGTTGACGGATGGATACAGCTGGATCTAGGGATTGTTAGTTTGGGTGATATATATTTGTGTCCCCTGTATCCCCTACACCAGATTGCATAACCGGAAAGTTTCGGGAGTTTATAAGTGGGAATTCAAGTAGCCTTAGGATTTCTTTCCGACAGACGCATGATATGAGATTGGGGTTCGACGTCTAGTGGTCCGCCTGTATACGGTTGATTTTACAGTGGTCTCGTTGTGTCTTAAAGAGTCCATGGCTTTGCCGACTCGGGGACGCTTCGTATGTCATGTGCACAGCCTTGTACATGATGGTGCTGTACGATTGAGCCCGTGTGGGCCCCACCACGAAAACTTCGGACGAAATTTCTATCATATGTTTGTTCCGGCTTATTCTGCAAGCCAATACTTGGTTTTATTTTGTTTTGTGGTATTCGAGTTCCCTTCGAATTCATATGTTCATTCCATATCTTTTGCAAGTGGCTTCTCAACTTATGGAGGTGTGATGTTTTACTACGGAATTCATTCGTAAATCTTCGTGCGAATGTTTATTGTGAAGACTATATGTTGCAATTTCTATCCGTTGATTCTACTTATCTTTTGTCTTTCGAGATGCTAACGGATGTCACCCTCTTCAGGATGGCTCCGCCAACGCGTCAGAATCCGGTTCGCAATGAAGGGAGTCAAGCGATCCCTCCGCCACCACCTCCACCTCCGGAGGCATGGCAATCAATCATGGCAGCCACCAACGCCAATGCTCAGATGATTCTGCAACTCTTGCAAGAACGTACTCAAGGGCAAGGCAATCAAGGTCAAGGCAACAATCAGTTTCACTTTGCCACTCTCAACCAGTTTCTCGCAAATCAGCCCAAGTCTTTCAGCTACTGTGCCGAGGCCACGGATGCCGATGATTGGCTCGTGGACATCAACAAGCATTTTGAATGTAGCAATGTCAGGCCTGAGGACTTTGTCAAGTTCGCTTCTTTCCAGCTCAAGGACCAAGCTGCTGATTGGTTTCAACAATACAAAGATTCCAGAGGAGGTCGTGTGATCACTTGGACTGACTTCTGTCGGGACTTCAAAGCGCACCACATTCCACAAAGTGTTGTTGAGAGCAAGCGTGAGGAGTTCCGCAATCTCAAGCAAGGAAACATGTCTGTGTATCAATACAACATTCAGTTTCAGAAACTTGCTCGCTTCGCTAAACAAGACGTTCCTGATGAGAAGAGCATGATCTATCACTTCCGAGGTGGCCTTAAAGAGGATCTGCAGTTAGCTCTCGTTCTTGTTGAGCCTACTCAGTTTGATCAATTCTACAATATGGCACTAAAGCAAGAGGCTGCTCAGCTCAAGTGTGAGGCTTCTAAGAAGAGAGTCAGGGATGCAGTTCAGTCTTCTTCTTCCTCACTTGTGTCAGCTAAGCAACAGAAGTTCTGGTTGCCTCCTCCTCCGTTTCGTCAGCCTTACCAGCAGAAGAACAAAGGTGGCCATAGTTCTTCCAACTCTTCCAACTCTGGCTATCAGAACAAGTCTCAGAATCAAGCTCCCAAGTCCAATGCTCCTTATCACCGTCCTCTCTCAGAGGTGACTTGCAACAAATGTCAGCAGAAAGGTCACTATGCTAACAAGTGCTTCAACCAGAGGCGTCTTCCTCCTCCTCCTCCTGTCAGATCTTCCAGCAATGCAGTGGTCAAGCATAATCCAAAGTCTGCCAAGGTGAACATGATGAATGCAGCTCAAGCGGAGGAATCTACTGATGTGATAATGGGTAATCTCTCAGTTAATGATATTCCTGCAAAAGTTCTTTTTGATACTGGTGCATCGCTTTGTTTCATGTCAAGACCGTTCTTCGCCAAGCATGAATTCACTTGTTCTCATCTGAGTAAACCCATGGATGTCGTTTCTCCGGGTAAACGTTTGAGTTCTAGCATGATGGCTCCCGATGTTTCCATCAAGATGGGCGACTATAGATTTCAGTCTTCTCCAATTGTCCTTGGTGACTCGGATATTGATCTTATTCTCGGGATGGACTGGCTTTCTAAGCACAAGGCTCAACTCGATTGTGCTGCCAGAGAAATTCAATTGACACACTCGTCTGAGGATGTGATTATTTTTGCCGCTCGTGATGAAACCATTCGGTTTTTCTCTCTCAATGAGAAGAGCGAATTGGATGCCATCTCTCAAATTCCAGTCGTTTGCGAGTATCAAGATGTCTTTCCAGAAGAGCTTCCGGGTATGCCTCCGCACCGGCCAGTTGAGTTCGTTATCGAACTAGAGCCTGGTACTGTACCCGTTTGCAAGCGTCCATACAAGCTTGGACCTAACGAGCTGAAGGAATTGAAGAAGCAGCTCGATGAACAAGAACGTCTGGGTTTGATCAGACCGAGTTCTTCTCCATGGGGTTGTGGTGTTCTTTTTGTCAAGAAGAAGGATGGCACGCACCGACTTTGTGTCGACTACCGTCCATTGAACAAGAAGACAATCAAGAACAAGTATCCACTTCCCAACATCAATGAGCTATTTGAGCAACTCAAAGGTGCTAAAGTATTCTCGAAGCTTGATCTTCGTATGGGTTATCATCAGATTCGCATTCGTGAAGAAGATATTCCCAAGACAGCATTCAGAACAAGCTTTGGTTCTTATGAATATACTGTCGTGTCTTTCGGCCTTGTCAATGCTCCTCCAGTGTTTTCTCGGATGATGAATTTCATCTTCAACCCCTATACCAATGAATTCGTTCTGGTGTATCTCGATGATATCTTGGTTTTCTCCAAGAATAAGCAGGATCATGCCAAACATTTGCGATTGGTGCTCGACAAGCTCAGAGAGTATCAATTCTATGCGAAGTTCTCCAAATGTGAGTTTTGGCTCGATGAAGTTCTTTTCCTTGGTCACATCATCTCCGCCAAAGGCATCGCTGTTAACCCCGAGAAGGTGTCCGCAGTTCTGGATTGGGAACCTCCTCAAAATGTCAAGCAGCTCCGCAGTTTTCTGGGTCTCGCAAGCTATTGCCGAAGATTCGTTGAGAATTTTTCCAAGATTGCAAAGCCTCTTTCCAACCTCCTACAGAAGCATGTGAAATATGTCTGGTCTCCTGAGTGTGAAGTTGCTTTCAACACTCTCAAACAGAAACTAGTCACAGCTCCTGTCTTGACTCCTCCTGATGAATCCAAGCCGTTTGAAGTTTTCTGTGATGCTTCTCT
>NC_057796.1:371888821-371891349 GCF_018294505.1 Triticum aestivum | reverse complement strand
AGTTGAAGCCCAACGAAAAGAACTACCCCACTCACGATCTTGAGTTGGCGGCAGTTGTCCATGCATTGGTTACATGGAGACATCTCTTGTTGGGAAGACAAGTGGACATTTTCACTGATCACAAGAGCCTCAAGTATATCTTCACTCAGCCCAACCTCAATCTCAGGCAAACTCGATGGGTCGAAATGATTCAAGAGTACAATCCGAGTATCGAATATACTCCAGGCAAGGCTAATGTCATTGCAGATGCTTTAAGCAGGAAAGCTTATTGCAACAGCTTAATTCTCAAGCCTTCCCAACCGGATCTTTGTGAAGCTTTCCGCAAGCTCAATCTCCAAGTTGTTCCTCAAGGCGTTCTTGCCAACCTCATAGTATCTCCTACTCTGGAAGATCAAATTCGTGAGGCACAACTCCTTGATGCCATGGTGAAGAAGGTGAAACGTGGTATCGACAAGGGTCTTTCCAAATACAAGTGCTATCGCATTGATGACAGAGACACTTTGTTCTTCGAGGACCGGATTGTGGTTCCGAAAGGTGATCTAAGGAAAGTCATAATGAACGAAGCGCACAATTCCCTCCTTTCCATTCATCCTGGAAGTACGAAGATGTATCATGACCTCAAGCAGTCGTATTGGTGGACTCGAATGAAGCGACAAATTGCTCAATTCGTGAATGAATGTGATGTCTGCCGAAGAGTGAAAGCAGAACACCAACGACCAGCTGGTCTCCTCCAACCTCTCGCTATCCCAGAATGGAAGTTTGATCATATCGAAATGGACTTCCTGACTGGATTTCCAAAGTCCAAGCGCGGAAATGACGCTATCTTCGTTGTCATTGACAAGCTCTCTAAAGTGGCTCATTTCCTTCCTATCAAAGAATCCATCACAGCAGCTCAGCTGGCAGAGCTCTACACCTCCAGAATTGTCTCCTTGCACGGCATTCCACAATTGATTTCTTCGGATCGTGGAAGCATCTTCACCTCTAAGTTCTGGGATTCCTTCCAGAAGGCCATGGGCACAAACATTCGCTTCAGCACAGCTTTTCATCCTCAAACTAGTGGCCAAGTCGAGCGAGTCAATCAAATTCTTGAAGATATGCTCAGGGCTTGTGTCATTTCCTTTGGCATGAAATGGGAAGATTGTCTCCCATATGCTGAATTCTCCTACAACAACAGCTTCCAAGCGAGTTCGGGCAAAGCCCCATTCGAGATTCTATATGGCAGAAAGTGCCGTACTCCTCTCAATTGGTCAGAGACTGGTGAACGCCAACTTCTTGGCAATGACTTAATCACTGAAGCTGAAGAAATGTGTAAAGTCATCCGTGATAATCTCAAAGCCGCGCAATCGCGTCAGAAGAGTTACTATGATAGTAAGCATCGCGATTTGGCTTTCGAGATCGGAGACCATGTCTACCTCCGCGTCTCTCCAATGAAAGGCACTCGTCGTTTCGGTATCAAAGGGAAGCTTGCCCCTAGATACGTGGGTCCTTTCAAGATCATTGGCAAAAGAGGCGACCTCGCCTATCAACTTGAACTTCCTTCCAACTTTGCGAACGTGCACGATGTGTTCCACGTGTCACAGCTCCGCAAGTGCTTCAAGACGCCTGAGCGCACTATCAACATCGAAGAGATTGACCTTCAAGAAGATTTGTCTTATCATGAGCACCCCGTTGCTATTCTTGAAGAGACTGAGCGCAAGACTCGCAACAAGTCTATCAAATTCCTGAAAGTGAAATGGTCGCACCATTCCGACCGGGAAGCCACCTGGGAACGCGAGGACCATCTCCGTTCCGAATATCCGGAGTTCTTTCAGTCCTAGATCTCGGGACGAGATCCTCTCGTAGTGGTGGAGTGTTGTAACACCCCGCATGTAACTTGCCATATTTGTAACTCCGACGCTTGCCATTTCCGGCTATGTGTTTTGTTTTTCCCTCCGTTGTCGGGTTTTTGTCTTTCGTTTTGTATTTTGTCATGTCATGCATTTTCATATCATGTCATCATGTGCATTGCATTCGCATACGTGTTTGTCTCATGCATCCGAGCATTTTCCCCGTTGTCCGTTTTCCAATCCGGCGCTCCTATCTCCTCCGGTGCACCCCTCTAGTTCTCTTTCGCGTACGTGTGTCAAACTTTCTCGGAATGGACCGAGGCTTGTCAAGTGGTTTTATTATACCACCCGGAGACTACCGGTCAAGTTTCGTTCCATTCGGAGGTTGTTTGGTGCTCCAACGGTTAACCGGGCCTCCGCAATGTCCATTTGAGTATCCAGCAAAAAACCCCTCCAAAACCAGCCCAAAGCCCACCAAACTCTCTTCCATGCTCTAGGTCGTTCGATCACGATCGTGTGGGCGAAAACCGCACCTCATTTGGAGTCTCCTAGCTCCCTCTACCTATAAATGAGTGGGCATCCCGAAAAACGAAATCTCAGACGAAACCCTAACCCTCTCCCTCCGCGCCGCCGGACGCGTCCGCTCCGGCCGGACAACGTCCGCCGCGCGCCCGGCCAACCGGGGCGCGCCACGTCACCAGC